>NC_142531.1:22704114-22951614 GCF_964205215.1 Stylophora pistillata | reverse complement strand
CTTGTATATCACTTATGATAGACGATTCTCTTATATTTTACATATTAACTTTAAGCTTTTGCTGTTAAGTTGAAGACAAGATTCTCGTACGCGACGACAGAGTTACCAGCCCACCCGCCGGATACGATTAGCATGATGGTACCTTCTGTTAGCGACTTTTGTGAGAAATAATTGTGCCATCCGAATTCCCCACCGACTATTTACGAAATTAGAGAGCTTTCGACTTTGCTTTATTACACACGCTGCAGTTTCTTTTAATTCTAACTTCGTTTTTATTTAAAGGTGCAAGAGGTTCCACGGCGTGATTATAGACGGAAAGAATTACTAGTTGCCGGACCTATTATTCATATTTCACCATCCCAACCAGTTCAGCTTTTAGCGCCTGCAAGGCTCACAATCCCCGTTACACTTCGGGGAGACACACCGAAATTTCCAGATTATTCAGCCACTGACGTCAGGATATTCTGCCGAAGCTCAGAAGAAGATGAAACAGAATGGAATGAAATAACAGAGCAGTTGGAAAGCTTAGCGGTTCTTGAAAATGGGACAGTGACGTTTACAGTTAATCACTTTTCAGAGTAAATATTCTCTTGTGGCCTTTTAAGAAGCCGTGTAAATAAACTACAAAGTTGTAATGATAACTGTCATGGCGGCTGGACCGACCTGGGCGAGCTCGCTACAATTTCTAGTACTCCTGCTTGGAACAGCAGTTTTAATCCAAGAGAGTATAAGTGGTGACTTTTTAAGGTCTTACCAGGCTACAAGCGTCTCAAAGACGTTTATTGCACCTGAATTCGTCTCATATTTGACAAACCACAGAAGATTTAAACCTCGCGCTAAACGATTTACTTCACGGAGGGTCCTACACACGGTCAAAGGAATAAGCAGCTTCAATCTGGAAAGGGATGTGCTTCTGTGCGGGGACGTGGCCATAAATCCTGGCCCGAAAGGAAAGAAGTCTATGTTGAAATACCCATGCAGTGAATGCCACAAAGCAGTTAGAAACAACCAAAACGCCATCTTGTGTGCCACATGTGGTAACTGGTCACACGCTAAATGCCTCAATATGTCTCGGACTATTTTCCAGTACTACTTAGACCAGCCTGATATTGATTGGACCTGTCCAGCTTGTGCTCTACCGCCACTAACGGACTCCTTCTTTGAAGAAGTTTCTGAAGGTGATACACTAATTCCAGCCGAGGAGTATCAAGCGGAAACAACTCAAAATACGGCCTTCGAGCAGTTTCTTTATAGAGATGTCACAGAAATTACTTCTGAAAACGATCAGCTAGAACTCTTTAGGAAACATCACAATAAGGATTTCTTAATTGCCCACTTGAACATTAACAGCATCCAAAATAAATTTGAAGAACTGACCGGAGTAATCAAGAAAATCAACGCCCACATAATGTTCGTAAGTGAGACCAAGATCGACGCGAGCTATCCCAACGCTCAGTTCAAAGTTCCGAACTACTCCCTCTACCGAAATGATAGGAAAAAGGGCGGCGGTGGAATTATGGCTTTAATATCTCAATCGCTAGTCAGGACACAGCTTAAACCTGATAAATCCTTTAAGACACTGGAAATAATTGCCTTCGAAATCAAAACAGATATGGACAATATGGTAATTGTTGGCATCTATCGTCCCCCGAGAGCTCTGTGTGGCGAATATCGAACACTGTTGGAAAGCGAACTCAGTTATGTCTGTAACTGGGCAAGCTTGAACGGAAATTTTGTTGTAGTTACTGGCGACCTAAACCTGAATAGACTTCGCCCTGACAAACCTGAAGGTAAACTGCTTCTCGATTTGGAAGTTGAACAAGGTTTTGAATGTCTAATTACTAAGCCAACAAGAATAGAAAAGCGTGGAATAATTATAACAGAGAGTTTAATAGATGTTTTTCTCACTAATAGACCGGATAGCTTCCAGCTATCTGGTAATTACCATCCTTGCTTAAGTGATCACGACCTTGTTTACGGTGTCCTGAAGCAGAAAATAAATCACAACAAACCAAAGGTCATCACATTTAGGAGCTATAAGAACTTTGACCCTGAACATTATAAACAGCTTTTGTCCTCTGCCCCATGGCACGTTGGACAATTGTTTGATGACGTCGACGATCAAGTTTACGTGTGGAATGCACTTATGAACAATATACTGGACGAAGTGGCACCTGTGAAAAAAATGCGTGTGCGTGATAAAGATGTGCCCTACATGACGTCTCATTGGAAAAGTGCGATTAGAACTAAACGCAAAGCAAATGACAAGTACTTGAAAGACAAAACACCAGAAAATTGGGAATTACGACGTGAAGCCAGAAACGAGGCCACTAAACAAAGAAGAATCGCCATCAAACAGTACTGGTATAATAAGTCAAACGATTTGAAAATCAATCCCAAGGCGTTCTTCAAAACTTTCAAGCCATTTTTGGGCTCTAAGATCTGTACTGAAAGAAACGACATCCACTTAAAAATAAACGGCAGTATGATAACGAATCAACAACAAGTGGCTGAGGAATTGGTTGAGCATTTTGCTACCTTGGCGGATGGCATTGGCGGTACAGCGATTGAAAGAAAGTCAATAGAAGACTTTAGAGACCATCCTTGTGTTCAGAGGATACAACATGAAAATAGGAATTCCACTCAGACCATCGAAATCGAATTGGTTACACAGGGACAAGTCCTTGCTGTTCTTGATTCGCTGAACATAAACAAAGCCACCGGCACTGATGGAATTCCTTCAAAGGCTTTAAAAATAGGTGCTAATGAATTATCCGCTCCACTAACCACCTTGTTCAATTCTTGTATTAACAAGAATGCATGGCCTAGCGAATGGAAGTATGGGCATTGGGCCCCAGTATACAAAAAGGATGACAGGAATGCAAAGGAAAACTACCGGCCCATAACTCTCTTACCATGTGTAAGTAAAGTTCTTGAGAAGTTGGTTGGAGCGCAGATCAACTCTGGCTTCGGTAATCGCATTTACCAACACTCATCCGCTTATCGCAAAGCTCACAGCTGCGAAACAACATTGATCAATTTAGTAGAAGATTGGAGACTGGCAAGGGATCGAAAACAGGTTGTAAGCATACTTTCAACTGACATGTCAAAGGCATTTGACTCCTTACATCCACCACTACTTCTGAACAAGCTTGAAGCGTACGGTTTTCAGGAAAGCGTTATTCAACTTTTAAACAGCTACTTAAATGAACGGAAATATCAAGTAAAGATCGGCTGTCATGCTAGTTCGAGCCGATTCGTGAGTCGTGGCTGTCCTCAGGGTTCCGCGCTTGGCCCGTTGTTATGGAATGTTTTCCAGAATGACCTATCCTACTGCCTAACAGCGAACTTGTCTATGTATGCCGACGACCATCAAATTTACCACGCAGGAGCAGACCAGGCAGCTGTGACTTCCCAGTTAAAGGATAGTGCCAACTTAGCAACAACGTGGTACAATTCTAACTTATTGGCGGGAAACCTCAAAAAGTACCAAGTTTTGAACTTGGGCTCCACTCAAAATGACAGCAATATTTGCGTGAATGATGTTGTGATTGAAACTAAAGATAATATCATACTTCTAGGAGTAGTGTTAGATTCTAAGCTAAATTTCTCTGAGCATGTAATCTCTATTTGTAAAAAAGCCAGCCAGAGAATTGGTGTTCTAATGAGACTACGTAATTTAATTCCCATGAAATCTAAGTTAATATTATTCAAAAGCGCGATATTACCATTCCTCACGTACTGTCACCTAGTGTGGCATTTTTGTAAAGCGAGTGACACTCGAAAGCTTGAAAGACTACAAGAAAGAGGACTTAGAGCGGTTTTCAAGGATAATAATTCTAGTTATGAACAACTATTAGAGAAGGCAGATCTGCCAACACTACTAAATAGTCGCTTACAGGATCTGTGCATACTTATGTATAAAGTAAAACATAAACTGTGCCCTGCATATATAAGTAACATCTTTAAAGAACCAAATAGTAATTACAATCTGCGGCAAGCAGATTTCTCTATACCTAGGTATGAGACAGTCACCTATGGCAAGCACTCTATTAGATATTTAGGGCCTAAGCTATGGACAAAACTACCCAAGAGTATCAGGGACGTCACAACCCTAACGTCGTTTAAAAGCAAGATACGCCAACTCAATATAAGTGAACTTTTAGATGATGGCTGCGCAGGCTGTAGCCTTTGTTCATTTTGACTTCTGTGTGTTTTTACTATAAATTTCTTAATAAGTTAACTATAGATATTTTATCTACTACTGTATTTAGTTTGTATATTCTCCCCTAATTGGTGTCCCCAAATTAGTAAGGGATTCGTTCCCTGGCTAGACGGTTCTTTTGACACTTTAATAAAGTTTCTACTTCTACTACTACTACTACTACAAAGCGCTTGCGCAGGAAAGGTTGTGGGTAATCAGGGAAAATGCATGCGTATATGAGACTTTGGTGTGCAAAAATATGTCGTCTTCGTTCGAACTACAAAAAGAGACTGAAGATAAAAGGAATGGAAACCAAGCAGAACTAGTAATAAACTATAAAGCTTTCGCGCAGGAAAGGCCGTGGGAATCAGAGAAAAGACACGCGTAGGTGAGACTTTGGCGTGCACAAATATGTCGTCTTCGAACAACAAAAAACTAAAAACAAAAGGGATGGAAAATAAATAAGCAAGCAACCAATCAACGAATATGTAGTTTTCATCAAATCGACCACATTTTTTAATCCGATTTGTCGTCTATAGTAGATTTTATAAACCTTTGTCGACTCTTCCGGGGTGTGAGTTGATAAGTCTATGCGCGGTATTGCTTATTGCTTGCTTACCAAAAAAATCATGTCATTGTGGGACAGCAATTTGTTTTGTCCTCCCTCCAAGGATATCTAGGAGCCATGAGTTCGAATCTCGTCGAAGCCTGCTGCGCCTCGTGAGTCCACAACATTTTGACCATTGTGATGACGAATATCGTTGTCAATAAGAGTGCAGACCACGATAAACCACTGCCGATTTGTTAATTCTTTCCTCGATTTTCATCGGCGGCCGGGTCAAATGAAGTTTATTTCATTACAAGTTGTCATAGTAGAAACAAACTGGGTCATTTGTCTCATTCTGAGAATATGTTCATATCAGTTTTACTTATTGACTTAAATCCTTTTTCTGGGTTGAATGAAATCATCCTAGACTAATCAGTTAGTTCATAACTCTAGGATGCTTGCGTTCTGATTTGTTGATCAGTGATTGAAAAATGTATACTCTTTACTCAGGTGACTCCTTAAAAAGATGTTGTTAAGTTTGTGTCCTTGTCCCATAGGTACTGGCCTTGGATTGACTGGATTAAACGACCCGTTGTTATCCTCAAGGATTTTGTCCTTGATCTCTGCAAAAAACTCATGGTAAAAGAAGCTGGATTTTTAGCTCGTGTATGTGATGCAGGCAAACCTAGCAACTACTTGCTGACTCTTTGCTGCTTCCCAATCCATCTTATAGGTCAAGTACATACTCACCTATGTTCAGATTATCGCGTTTGTTTTCGAGGGGGAGGAAACTCGCTGAGGCCACTTTCTAAAAAAGATCAAATGTCTGTGTCTCTTTCCGAAGCATTTACTGTGACTCAAGAAGGAAATCTAGACAACTTCTTGAGGTTAGTTTATTACTGAATTTTTGCTCAGTCAACGTAAATTCCACTGTTCCGCCATCTCGGAGCATAGGCGTAATGAGAAACATAGTTTGCCTAAACAAAAAGAAATCTCTAGTATTGTATCTTTGTTTACTTTGTTTGTGTCAGGTTTCTCGGAACTGAACCTTTTGAAAGAAGTTTGCCTGTATCCATTAGCGACTGCAATAACCTGGAAGTAGAGTTGTACACAGTGGAGCAATACCAGCTTAATAGGGAAACTTTGTGCAAGCTGCATATCATTCCAGCCTCATCAGATCAGGTATGTCGTATACGAAATTAAAAAAATTGATCTGGCCGAAGTAAATGTTGATTAGGAGCAGTTTTGGAAACTAACTTTTAAAGCTTTTTCCCTTCGGCTGTGTAACTCTTAGGATTCAACCACTCAAAAGTACCCCCATCCGTGTATGACGGTTTTACACTCCTCGCTCTGGCAAAGTGCGTGACTAGAAAGCATCGCAGAAGATTAAGTTATCTCTCTCAATTAACTACTTTACTGTTCTTCTTTTCTACATTATCGTTCCCTTCTATCGTCGCATCTATTTTTTACTGGCAATGTTAAGTTAGGCTTAAATTGCTACCGGCAGAGCTACCCAACTCTTTTTATGGGATATCAAATCAGAGAGATAACTACAGCCTGAGTTTTGCAGATTGTCAGTGAAAATAAAGGGAAAATGCTACCACACTATGTCCTCGTGAAGTCACGGAAAAAATCGCAGCAGAAATTGCACTTAGAGCCGCAGCAAAAGTCGCCGATGTAAATGGCTGTTAAATGGTTTTATTTCAAAATGACCGACAACCATTCCATCGTATTTTCTCTAACGTCTCATTGGCTGTAAGGGGCCCTAGCTTGGTCAAGGCATAGGGCGTAAGGTATATCCATAAAGGGCCAATTGAACTAAATTGACAACCGTTTTCTAGTGACAGGGCTAAGTAATTGATAGATGTAAATGTCGGATAAAATATTTTTTCTTAGAAATTGAGTATCTCTGTTGCAGAGCTCTTCCCTCAGCAACTTTCCCTCCACACCGCAGATAGCCATGCGTGAGCAAAGGGAAGATCAGGTAAAAAAGGCAACATTCTGAATATTACAGAAAATAGTTACAAGAAATTGGAAAAATCAATCAGCCTTTTAGATGTCCTTAGTTTTCGATCAGTGAAATATGAAATATGTCCTTCCAGATCTTACCTTACTAATGAATCAAACGATAAGATTTATTCGAAGTTATGGCAGGTGTTATGTTCTTTACTTACATTGCCCTTAGTTAGCTTTTGTTCAAAGTCACTTTCTATCAAATTTGTCTCCGACGAAAAAGTAAATGATGATAATTGATCATTTGATTTTGATGAGGTCATGAGCTGAAAACCGCCTCCCAAAAGTGTCACGGAAGCAGTCATTATTAGTTCATTAATGTATTTGAAATTAATAGGACTTTCCACAGGAAAACATTAGCGCTTTCCAGTATGCGTTTGACAGAATCAGTTTGTTAAAAGTTGTCGTGTAGTCTGATTGTCCAGGTTATAGTAGTCCTGGGAAGATTGTTGCCGGTAGTCAGAGTGACTGACATTTCGACAAACTTAGCGGAAGTCATAATGAGAGTCCAGTGAAGGGTTGTAGCCAGTCCACTGTTAGAAGTCTAGGGTGTGTGAACTGGTTGGCCACGAATGCATACCCTAATAGAATCACTAGGGAACTTAATAGTTAGTTCTTAGTTTACATTATCCAACTACACCTAGACGAGTACAAATATCACGCGGTATTTGTACTCGTCTATTGTAGTACCGGTTAAACAGGTTTTCTCGCATCGCGCAAGCGTAGAATTGGATTGTAGTTACGAAAAAGAAAAAAGTGGCAGACAATTTGAATCATATTTCCGACGGCGAAGAGTCAGAATGGCTTGCAAATGTAGATCCAAGTTCATTAGATGAATCGAACGAAGAAAAACAGCTTGACGACCAGAAAATTTCTTCGTTTAATGAAGAAAATAGAAACAGCAGCACAACAACGCGCCAATTCCGTTCCGCTTCGCATACTTCTGCCACGCAATCCCCGTAAATAAACATCCGCGTTATTCGCCCGCACTGAAATAACAGTTTGGCGTGTTGGATGATAAATAACTTATTAGACGTTTTGTTGTGTAGTATTGCTGAGTATTTTTACTCGTTATTTGTATTTTGACTCGTCAAAATACGGCACAACTCGTAAAAATACTCAGCGATACTACACAACAAAACGTCTAATAAGATATATTTATTATCCAACTACACTTAGACGAGTACAAATAACGCCATAGACCAGTACAATTATCACGCGGTATTTGTACTCGTCTATTGTCGAGTACTGGTTAAACAGGTTTTCTCGCATCGCGCAAGCGAAGAATTGGATTGTAGTTTCGGAAAAAAAAAAAAAAAAAAAGGTGGCGGACAATTTGAATCATATTTCCGACGACGAAGAGTCAGAATGGTTGGCAAATATAGATCCAAGTTTATTAGGTGAATCGAACTAAGAAAAACAGCTTGACGACCAGAAAATTTCTTCATTTAATGAAGAAAATAGAAACAGCAACACAACAACGCGCCAATTCCGTTCCGCTTCGCATACTTCTGCCACGCAATCCCCGTAAATAAACATCCGCGTTATTCGCCCGCACTGAAATAACAGTTTGGCGTGTTGGATGATAAATAACTTATTAGACGTTTTGTTGTGTAGTATTGCTGAGTATTTTTACTCGTTATTTGTATTTTGACTCGCCCTACGGGCTCGTCAAAATACGGCACAACTCGTAAAAATACTCAGCGATACTACACAGCAAAACGTCTAATAAGATTTATTTATTATCCAACTGTGCTTCGTAGAGTACAAACAACGCGCGAGACGAGGACGAATATCACGCGATATTCGTACTCCAGAAATATCCACGAAATTCGCCCGCACTGAAATAACAATTTGGCGCGTTGTATAATAAATCTCTTATTAGATGTTTTGTTGTGTGGTATCGCTGAGTATTTTACCCCATATTTGTATTTTGACACGCCCTACGGGCTCGTCAAAATACGGCAAAACTCGCAAAAATACTCAGCGATACTACATGACAAAATGTCTAATGAGACATTTATTACACATTTCCATAACTCGGTTATAATAATAATAAAGTGTTATCGTTTATCTCACAATGCGGTCAAACGGACAAACGATAGTATTTTATTGTTATTGCACTTTACCACGATGAACAAGCACAAACCTTTTTTACATAATTAACTGGGTTATGTTATTTCAGGTTGGGCCGGAATTCAGCACAACTTTTCCCTCACCGTAAGCACCTGAAGTAACAGATCCAAGTATTTGCTCAAGCGAAGTTTTGAAAGTCACAATCTTGGCAGACGAGTGGAATTCACTGAAAGGTGGATTGTCGACTTTCAACAGGGAACTTGCCATTCATTTAGCAAGACATCCCCAAGTTCAAGTCACTTTCCTTGTCCCTAGCTTTGCATGTGGAGAGGAAGAAAAAACAGAAGCTGGAAAACATGGCGTCACTATTGTCAAGGCAAAGCAACGTGAGACATGCAGTCCCCAAGAAGAATTATTTTGTCCACCGAAAGACCTTGAAATTGATGTTGTAATTGGTCATGGTGTGAAGCTTGGTCGACAAGCTCAGATTATTAAGGAATCTCATGACTGCAAGTGGGTCCAAGTGGTGCACACTGCTCAAGATAAACTCGGTATGTACAATGACTATCCGAAAGCTGTTGAACAAGGTGAGAAAAAGAACGAGCATGAGGTTAGTCTCTGTAAAATGGCTGACCTTGTCATGCCAGTTGGGCCCGAATTGAAGGGTTTCTACTCTAATCATCTACGCTCTTTTGACAAAGAGCAAGATGTTGTAGAATTTACACCGGGAATCATGGAAAATCTAACCGATGTAAAGCAGTCGCCAAACGAGAATGACGTGTTTCAGGTCCTGATGTTTGGGCGTGGTGATGACGAGGACTTCACACTGAAAGGCTACGATATTGCGGCTGAGGCGTTTGCAAGTCCTGAGCTGAAAAACGATTCCTATCATCTCACATTTGTTGGAGCGGCTCCAGGAAAGCAAGACGAAGTTGCAGCGAAGATTCTCAAGCATGGCATTTCTGAAAACCAACTGTCTGTCAAAGAATATGTCAAGGATAGAAATCTATTAAAACAGCTGTTTCGTCGTATGGATCTGGTTATCATGCCCTCAAGAACAGAAGGGTTTGGACTCACTGCCCTTGAGGCCTTATCCGCTGGTTTGCCTGTCCTTGCTGGCCGTAACTCAGGCTTTTCGAAAGCGTTGCAGAAGCTAAAATTTGGAGAACTCTGTGTAGTTAACTCCGATAAACCCGAAGTCTGGTCAAAGGCGATTAAGAGTGTCCGTAAAAAGGAGAGAGAAAACCGTCTAAACGAGATGCAGGGACTGCGGGCAGTTTATGGACAGAAGTACAACTGGACAGAACAATGCGAGATTCTTGTGAGGGAGATGAGAAGGAAAGCTATTGGTAGGCATGTTCTTAATTTTCTTTTCCATCCCTGCTTTATTCAAATCCTTGACAATTGAGGCGATGACTTTTTTTGTTCTGCCACTTTCGTTTTTTTTTTTTTCCTCTTTCATTGTCCATTTGCTCATTTTTCTCGTCATTCATTTATTAATTCATCCACTTATCTATTTATTTATTCATTCGTTTATTTATTTACTTATCCATAGATCTGTGCGCCAATCTCTTCATTCCTAACTCTTTCTCCTTCCTTCTCTCCTTCATCTGTGTCTTTCTATTTTTCTCTTTTTTTTTTTCCTCTTTCCTATCGGTTAGACCATCTCTCTTTACCAATATTTTCACCACTACTAGAAAATCCACCTACATTCTGTAAACCTTTAAATTTTTAGATTTAAATCCCTAATTAATCTTGTACTTTTCAGAGTAGAACCTGAGTGCATCGACAATAAACCTATGAAGACACGCCGAGAAACGAACGATATGGTGATTCAAGTCAGAATTTTTTATTACCGAAGAAACTAGACAATTAACGTCTTTTTTTATTTTTAATTTTATTGCATCAACAAGGAAAAGGTTTACCTTTATTAGGCTTTATAAAATAACCAGATTAGATGTAAATATGTTAGTTTTGATATAGATTTCCTCGTAGTGCAATTTGATTGTTAGAAATGCGCAGATATAAACAAGACGCTAATTAAGATTCAGCGTCTTGTTTATATCTGCGCTTATGCATAAATTTTTTCTTTCACTTCCCCTGAAGAAGGTCCGTAATTGTAACCGAAACGTCGGGAACATTTTTATTGTTACTAATTTCAGAAACGCTTTTAACCACCAATGTAACTTAATTTGTATTTTCAAATATTTTTTAATGTATCCACCTGGTGACAAACCCAGTTTTAATATAATTTCAACCAATCAGATACAAACCAAAAACAATCGCGACTTGGTCACTTACGTTTTCCCGCGCTTCGGGCTGTTTGCGTTTTTTTTTTTTATATTAATTTTTTTACCTCAAGTTTACCACGGTTTCTTGAGATGATTTTTCTGCTTTGATTGACGGCTATGATTAAAAAAGCTTCAAGAATGATAGGAATTGTTTTACCACGAGAACTTTACAGTGATTTGTTTAAGAGGTTACAGCAGAGATTGCCATAGATTACAAAAGTCAGAATATATAAGAAACAGTAAATTACATGAATGAGTCTAAAGTAAAATGTGCACAGTGACCAAAGGAGCGTACGCTTTCGAGTTGGCCAGAACAATGGCAATTCAAAAGCGCCATATTTGCATTCGGTGTATAGAAGGCTATAACTTTCCAAATACTTGCTTATATCTGTCGTTTTACAGAACATGACTTGAATAGCCGTTGGTAGTTGTCGTGCTTAGCGTGGTTTGAAAGCGGCCAACTTATTCGACATTCGCCGCTGTTTTTCCGGAGGATTATGGCTGTAGCTGGATATGGATTCCGGATTGGAGTGGCCAGTGAGCTCTGATATCTCCACTGGGTCGAAATCATCACTGAGCGCTTGGATGACAGTTTTACGACCACTCGAATTAGTGAATTTGCCGTCTAGTGTTTTTTGAAACCATGTTGTATCTAAAAGAGGCCAGTTCGTCGTCTGTATAGGCTACAATGGTTTGGATTTCGGGAAAAGATGCTTGACCTTTTTCGGCATTGATACCTGTTTTGGTTTTCTTTAGTAACGCTTGTTTGGTTTTCCTCGGCGAGAACTGTCGTTTGGCTTTCTTCCCTCGTCTCTGGCATTTTGATTTTTTTTCTATGCGTTTTCTCGTACTTTTGAGCGTGAGTGGTTTCCTCCAATTTTCTAAAAATTTCAATTTCAATTCAAAATTTGGAAGAC
The DNA here is from genome assembly GCF_964205215.1 of Stylophora pistillata. NCBI lineage: Eukaryota > Metazoa > Cnidaria > Anthozoa > Scleractinia > Pocilloporidae > Stylophora > Stylophora pistillata. The sequence goes on along the minus strand of NC_142531.1, from coordinate 22,939,566 downwards.
ATTCGTTTTCTATAAATTTGTTCATATTTGTTCATATTTTCATAGCACTAGTTGTATTTACGTTTTTACGTTCGTGACAATAATTATTGCTCGCGACTCACTTCAGCAATATCGCTTTATGCGTTAGTGCGATTCCACGCTAAATACCCTCTCTTCTGGTTGACGTATTGACCAATCAGAGCGCGTGTTTACTTTAAGCTATGCGATTCTAAATAGAACAGACAACAATTAACGATTGGTTCATACGTCAGCGTGCGTTCATCGAGATATGAAGCACGCGGGAAGTTTGGAGAGCACGAAAGATGCGGAAGAGTTGCTCGAGGCGTAGCCTCGAGCAACTTTAGCTTCTTGAGTGCTCTCCAAACTTCCCAAGTGCTTCATATCTCGATGAACGCACAGCATACGTATGAACCAATTGTTTTATAACATTTTCAACGCTGTAGTTTTTGTATAATGGGCAGAAATTCCCTCTCCCACGCTTCAATGTGTTGTTTATTTTGTTTCGGAAAAGTAATTCGCTATGCTTCAATGACCTTGTCTCAGATTGGTCAAAAAGTGACAGGTGAATTCATGTGTGGAAATGAAGTTAGAGTTGGGAAACAAGATGAAACCGTCGATTGTTTTGTTTTCCCTTTCTCTGGGTTCTTTATCGAAAGTTAAATCCATTCCCTATGAAAAAGTAGGCAGATCTTTATCGGCTTGTTCGCTTTTTGCCAGGCATACGGTATTTCGCAGACTGGACTGGACTGGACTGGACTAGTAAAACGCGGACTAGTAAAGCGCGAACTAGTAAAACGAAGACTAGTAAAACGCGGACTAGTAAAACGCGGACTAGTAAAACGCGGACAAGTAAAACGCGGACTAGTAAAACGCGGACTAGTAAAACGCGGACTAGTAAAACGACAACAACAAAAAAAACAATTTCATACGAAGGCGATCATAACACTTAATGGCAAGCCAATTTAGTAAGTGACAATCCCTGTTTGACTTTTAAGCTGCAAATGGGTTTGACATGCGCCAGATACAAACAAATTTATAAGTTTAGGCTAAGAAAGAATTTTATTCAGCACCAGTTCAAAATTCTAAAATACACTTTCGTCGTAAATTTCACGGTAGAAACGCAGGAATTCGATGAATAAAAGTCGCATTAAATCTCCTTGTGTCTAGGTAGAAAGAGTCTCATTGACTTCAGCTTTTCGGTAGAAGAATGACCGATTTACACACGCCATTACAGAAAACAAACATTATTCAAATCAAAGAGAATGTTTTCGCCGAAACATTTTTTTGATAAGCAACTGTGACGATGTGACACCTGTCAATTGAAGAAGAAAGAAGCATACGCTTTTGAAGAAACAGCAGTACTGGTATGACAAACACACACGAGTTAAATTATCATGCGACGATTTTCTCGTAAAAAGAGAAACAGTTAGAGATCTTACGGAAAGTAATTTTTATTTCCAACGACGATTAATCTTCGAAGATTTACCTCTGTTCCGTTTTAAAATTTCACGGAAAGTCAAATTGTAAGTGAATGCAAATATGTGTTTTGGCCGGGAGTTGTCAGTCTGCTTGTTTGTTTTCTGTAATGGCGTGTGTAAATCGGTGTTTCTTCCACCGAAAAGCTGAAGTCAATGAGACTCTTTCTACCTAGACACAAGGAGATTTAATGCGACTTTTATTCATCGAATTCCTGCGTTTCTACCGTGAAATTTACGACGAAAGTGTATTTTAGAATTTTGAACTGGTGCTGAATAAAATTCTTTCTTAGCCTAAACTTATAAATTTGTTTGTATCTGGCGCATGTCAAACCCATTTGCAGCTTAAAAGTCAAACAGGGATTGTCACTTACTAAATTGGCTTGCCATTAAGTGTTATGATCGCCTTCGTATGAAATTGTTTTTTTTGTTGTTGTCGTTTTACTAGTCCGCGTTTTACTAGTCCGCGTTTCACTAGTCCGCGTTTTACTAGTCCGCGTTTTACTAGTCCGCGTTTTACTAGTCCGCGTTTTACTAGTCCTCGTTTTACTAGTCCGCGTTTTACTAGTCCTCGTTTTACTAGTCCGCGTATTACTAGTCCTCGTTTTACTAGTCCGCGTTTTACTAGTCCGCGTTTTACTAGTCCTCGTTTTACTAGTCCCCGTTTTACTAGTCCGCGTTTTACTAGTCCCCGTTTTACTAGTCCGCGTTTTACTAGTCCGCGTTTTACTAGTCCTCGTTTTACTAGTCCTCGTTTTACTAGTCCAGTCCAGTCCAGTCCAGTCCAGTCCAGTCCAGTCCAGTCCAGTCCAGTCCAGTCCAGTCCAGTCCTCAGAATACCATATGCCTTGTCACACAAGTACTGCTGTTTCTTCAAAAGCGTACGCTTCAATTGACAGGTGTCACATCGTGACAGTTACTTTTCCAAAAAATGTTTGAAAATTTGTTCGGAAGCCTTTTAACTATCTTTACACTGACAAATAAAAATATTTCGGTGAAAGCTTTCTCTTTAATTTGAATAACGTTTGTTTTCTTTATAACTCACTCGCTCTAAAATTGTTCAGTTCAAGGAGGATTTTCCCGTAAATAAACTCGTAATTGTAGCCCTAAAATCATTCGGGTTCTCCAAATTAAAGAGAAAACTTTCAACGAAAGATTTTCATTCGTAAAGGTAGTTAAAAGGCTTCCGAACAAATTTTCAAACATTTTTTGGAAAAGTAACTGTCACGATGTGACACCTGTCAATTGAAGCATACGCTTTTTGAAGACACAGCAGTACTTGTGTGACAAACACACACGAGTTAATTGATCATGCGACGATTTTCTCGTAAAGAGGAAAACAGAGATCTTACGAAAAGTATTTTTTATTTCCAACGACGAGTAATCTTCGAAGATTTACCTCTGTTCCGTTTTAAAATGTCCCGGAAAGTGAAATTGTAAGTGAATGCAAATTGTGTTTTAGAGTCGTCAGTCTGCTTGTTTCAGTTTCTGTAACGGCGTGTGTAAATCGGTTATTCCATTTGCAGCTTAAAAGTCAAACAGGTATTGTCACTTACTAAATTGGCTTGCCATTAAGTCCTATGATCGCCTTCGTATGAAATTGTTTTTTTTGTTGTTGTCGTTTTACTAGTCCACGTTTTACTAGTCCTCGTTTTACTAGTCCGCGCTTTACTAGTCCGCGTTTTACTAGTCCAGTCCAGTCCAGTCCAGTCCTTGGAATACCATATGCCCGTGTTAACTGATCATGCGACGATTTTCTCGTAAAGAGAAAAACAGAGATCTTACGAAAAGTATTTTTTATTTCCAACGACGATTAATCTTCGAAGATTTACCTCTGTTCCGTTTTAAAATGTCACGGAAAGTGAAATTGTAAGTGAATGCAAATATGTGTTTCCCGCTCTTTTTGGTTTTTATCTTTTTTCTCACGCACGCACAAATGACTACTTTGTCCGCAACGGACGCGGGTCCTTTCGTTTCAAAAAAACTTGGCAAAATCGGTCAGCCCCACCCAGGCACACCGGCGTCTTTGATGATTTTTAGAATTTTGAAACTTTTAGGAAACCGCAAAAATTGGGTCGCATTAGAAAATGCTTGTGTTGACAGAGTTTAATCCCTAGAGTAAACAATTCGGTCGTAATGCGACCCGAGCCTTAAAGAATCCAGGATGCTACACCAATTTTTGAACAGTTCAGAAATATACGAACAGTTCAGAAGTTCCCATTACGGACCGACCTATGCTGGTGAATAACAATTTTATCTTTTTCTAACGCATAAAAACAATGATTGCTAAAAGAATCCGAATGATTTAGGGCTACAATTACGAGTTTAATTACGGGAAAATCCTCCTTGAACTTCACAATTTGATGGCGAGTGAGTTATAAAGAAAACAAGCGTTATTCAAGTTAAAGAGAATGTTTTCGCCGAAACATTTTTTTGATAAGCAACTGTGACGATGTGACACCTGTCAATTGAAGAAGAAAGAAACATACGCTTTTGAAGAAACAGCAGTACTGGTATGACAAACACAGACGAGTTAAATTATCATGCGACGATTTTCTCGTAAAAAGAGAAACAGTTAGAGATCTTACGGAAAGTATTTTTTATTTCCAACGACGATTAATCTTCGAAGATTTACCTCTGTTCCGTTTTAAAATTTCACGGAAAGTCAAATTGTAAGTGAATGCAAATATGTGTTTTGGCCGGGAGTTGTCAGTCTGCTTGTTTGTTTTCTGTAATGGCGTGTGTAAATCGGTGTTTCTTCCACCGAAAAGCTGAAGTCAATGAGACTCTTTCTACCTAGACACAAGGAGATTTAATGCGACTTTTATTCATCGAATTCCTGCGTTTCTGCCGTGAAATTTACGACGAAAGTGTATTTTAGAATTTTGAACTGGTGCTGAATAAAATTCTTTCTTAGCCTAAACTTATAAATTCGTTTGTATCTGGCGCATGTCAAACCCATTTGCAGCTTAAAAGTCAAACAGGTATTGTCACTTACTAAATTGGCTTGCCATTAAGTGTTATGATCGACTTCGTATGAAATTGTTTTTTTTTTTGTTGTCGTTTTGCTAGTCCGCGTTTTACTAGTCCGCGTTTTACTAGTCCGCGTTTTACTAGTCCTCGTTTTACTAGTCCTCGTTTTACTAGTCCGCGTTTTACTAGTCCTCGTTTTACTAGTCCGCGTTTTACTAGTCCGCGTTTTACTAGTCCGCGTTTTTCTAGTCCGCGCTTTACTAGTCCGCGTTTTACTAGTCCGCGTTTTACTAGTCCGCGTTTTACTAGTCCGCGTTTTACTAGTCCACGTTTTACTAGTCCGCGTTTTACTAGTCCACGTTTTACTAGTCCGCGCTTTACTAGTCCGCGTTTTACTAGTCCAGTCCAGTCCAGTCCAGTCCTCGAAATATCATATGCCAATTTCTAACATATAGCAGAGCTGCGCAATCAAACTCAGTATCTGTAAGCGTGCTCCAGATCTCGATAGCGCACGCTGTTGGCGCGCGCAAATGGCTTCGCCAGAAATTTTTTTTTGTGCGAGCGGCGAATTTGTGAACACGGAGAAAAATATTATATTTCGCGACAATAATGAATAAAAATACAGCCTCGGCCCACCAATCCCAAAACGAAGACAATTTTGCGACCTTTTCCCTTTGACTAGATTTATTAACTGAGGTAGAAAAAGAGAAAAACAACGGGAAACGGGACTCGGCATCAGCGCCGTCACGATCGCTTCACTGAACAAACACTTCTAAGATAGTATTGTCCGTTATTCGCGTCGGAATTCGGATGCAAAATTTCACCAACTATGTTATAAACTGTGTAATTCGATTGTATGTTCTTTATCATTGCCGGTACAAAGTTTTGTACAACGAAAGAAGAGAATTGGCAAGTTAAGTTTGACATGAAAACCGCCGGATAGACATTACTCATATGATCGCTTTTTAACTATATCGGCGCTGATAAAAAGCGCGGCCAAACCACTCACGGCAATACGCCTCGAGCAACTCTTAGGCATCTTTCGTGCTCTCCAAACTTCCCGCGTGCTTCATATCTCGATGAACGCACGCTGACGTATGAACCGATCGTTAATTGTTGTCTGTTCTATTTAGTATTCACATGAATAAAACAGGCAAACCTTAAAGTTTAGAAATGACATGTCATATATTCTTCCATGTTATTGGTTTGTTGAGGAACTTAGTTCCTAAAGAACAAAGTTGATATTACAAACCAAATATGATTGGTTGACACAGGAACTTAGTTCCCAAAGACCTCATGAGAATTGTATTTGAGATCTGATTGGCTCATTCAGGAACTAAGTTACCTTTAATGTCAAGTACATTTTGAAATGGTGATGTACACAAGTCAAAACAGTCTCCCCTGGTAATGTTGCTCTTGCGATAAGTTTTTGGACCGGTTTATGTTGCTTATCATAACATAGCTTGTAAGAGTCGTGCAATCAAACTCAATCATTGCGCGAGCGTGCTTCCCACTGATTCACGCTAGTGATGTCAAATGCCTCGCGACACTTTGTTTTTCGCGCGAGTGACTTCGGCATTTCTCATTAAAAACCGGCTAAAACTTCCGTAGAAATGTTAGACTAGACATGGCAACTAGCGAATAAGCCGATGAAGATCTGCCTAATTTTCCTTTGGGAATGGATTTTTTTAACTCCCGAGAGAGAAGAGGAAAACAAAAAACTCAACGCCGATTTCATCTCATTCCGCAACTGTCAGTTCATTTCCACGCATGAATACACCTGTCAGTTTTTGACCAATCCGAGACGAGATCATTGAAGCGTAGCAAAATACTTTTCCGAAACAAAATAAACAACGCATTTGAATCGTAGGGGAGGAAATTTCTGCCTTTTATACATACACTACAGCGTTGAAAATGTTAGAAAACGATTGGTTGAGTACAAATGTCACCCGGTATTTGTAATCTACAGCATCGGTTACATAGATTTCCTCGCATCGCGCAAGCGAAGAATGGTGGATTTGTAGTTAATTGGCGAAAAACAAAACGGCAGACAATTTGAATCAAATATCCGACGACGAAGAGTCAGAATGGCTGGCAAATATAGATCCAAGTTTACTAGATGAATCAAACAAAGAAGAACAGCTCGACGTCCAGGAAATTTCTTCCTTTAATTCATTGAAGAAAATAGAAACAGCAACAAAACAACGCGTCAGTTTAGTACCGCTTCGTATACTTCTGTCACGCATTCCCCGTAAATAAACATCCCCGAAATTCACCCGCACTGAACAACATAGATAACAGTTTGGCGTGTTGGATAATAAATAACTTAGCCGTTTTTTTGCATAGTATCGCTGAGTATTTTTACTCCTTTTTTGTATTTTCACACGCCCTGCGGGCTCGTCAAATTACGGTACAACTTTTAAAATTACTTAGCGATACTACACAAGAAAACTTCTAATAAGATTATGTATTAGCGCTGGTAAAAAGCGCGGCAAAACCGTTGTGGCATTTTTTACAGAGTTGTATAGTATCAGTTGCCTTTTCGTTGCCGTGTAGACCATCGTGTAGTCGACTCATTTCCAAAGTGTAACATTGTTGTCTGCTCTATTTAGTGTTGACATAAATAAAATAGGCAAACCTTAATTTAGAAATGTCATGTCATGTATTCTTCCATGTCATTGGTTTATTGAGGAACTTAGTTCCTAAAGAGCAAAGTCCATTTTGCAAACCAAATCTGATTGGTTGACACAGGAACTTAGTTCCCAGAGAACTCATTAAAAATGCATTTGAGATCTGATTGGCTCATTTAGGAACTAAGATACCTCAAATGTCAAGTACATTTTTAAATGGTGAAGTACATTTTTAAATGGGGATGTGTTACATATGTTCATATTCTGAACTATTATTTAATATTTCTTTTTATTCGTAGAGTCTAATCCTATTCTACCAAAATCAAATCTTCCTTCAATGGTTCCTAACTTCACTGGGCGCGAAAAAGAATGCAACGACGTCATTGCACACGCGACCAACGAAGGCACTCGCCTCGTTTCCATTTGGGGCTCGCCGGGTTTTGGAAAAACGTCGACTGCAATCGCTGTAGGACATCGACTCCAAGCTCAAGGCCTGCCAGTATACTTTCTTTCGTTACGTGGGATGAGGCTAAAAAGTGATCTGACGTCGAAATTTCTTGGCTTGTTTACACAAACTGTGCCAGCATCCCAGCGTTTGACGGCAGATGACGAACTTTGCTGGATTTTCGCTCAGATTCCAAATCGCTGCATTTTCATCCTTGATAATGCTGACGATCTTTTTGAAAGTGACCTTCCGAACGTGATAGTGGACGCTGTTATTTTAATTGAAGAACTTCTCAATCGCAGCGATAAGGTTAAGTTTCTTCTCACCACAAGAGAATCCTGTGAATTTTTTAATCTGCGTTTCAAAGGACATCATGCTGTAAGAATAAGAGAGTTGGATGAGGAATCCTCTTCAGATCTTGCCCAGGAATTGCTTCCAGAAGCAAGCAAGTCTGATGGATTAAAAGTTGCAAAGAAATGCGGGAGCATACCATTGGCAATGAAGTTGTTGTGTTTCTTGATTTCGGAGGATGGTACAGAGACATCAAGTGAGTCTATTAACATGTTCTTGAATACTTCAGACAACATTCTGGATATGTTGGATAACCCAGACTACCCCAGTGATATGAGGTTGAAGTATCTTTTTGACGCCTCGTTTCAGAAACTTTCTGCAAAGGAAAAAGAAGCACTGGTCTCACTTTCCATTCTTCCCGAACACTTTGACCTGGAGGCCGCATCAGCTGTTTTAGGAATGGAAACATGTGACGCCATACAAGCTCTGAAGAGACTCAAGAGAACGTCTCTCGTTGATTCTAGTTCAAAAGCTGAGAAATATTCCATTCATAAGCTCATACAGTCATTTGTACAGGAAAAAGGGGAAAGTGAGATGAAAGAAACGGTTCTCAACTCCAAAGTACGCTATTTCGAACTGTACATTTCCTTATTCGAGAGGCTAACAGAGAAGTTCCTGACAGGACGTTCTATGTCGGCTTACCTTGAGTATTTTCAGAATGAGGCAATATTCATTCAAAGTCTTATTAACGGTTGTCAGGAGGAAAGAACAGTTGGGAAAGTCTGCAATGCTTTGATTAAAGCAGAAATGTTTGTCTGCTTTCTTTATTTGGAAGATAAGGCAATGTTTGGCAGTATTTACGAATCAGCAATAAAGGCAACCACTGATCACGATAGATTCAACTCTCTCCACAAACAACTGCTTCTGTGCAAGGCGTTCGGTGACTTGGTTATGGGCTCAACGGGAGAAACGGAGACCCTGCTCTTGGAGGCTAAGCAAACTGGGTTGTCTGATCTCGTCCGCTACCCAGAACTGGAGGGAAAACTGCTGAGTTACAGTGTATTGTACAAACTTTCCAAGGAGAAAACTGAAGAAGGTGAAGACCATTCAGCAACTGCTGACAGCTATGATTCCTTAGGAGTCACTCAACATTCACTTGAGGACTTTGTCTCAGCCCTTGAGTCAAAGAAGCGTTCACTAATTATCCGGGTAAAAGCTCTGGGTGAAGGCCATTCACAAACCGCTGACAGCTATCATTCCTTAAGAGTTACTCAAGATTCACTTGGGGACATTGTTTCAGCCCTTGAGTAAAAGAAGCGTGCAGTGGATATCCGGGTAAAAGCTCTGGGTGAAGACCATTCACAAACCGCCAACAGCTATGATTCCTTAGTAGTTTCTCAACATTCACTTGGAGACTTTGTCTCAGCCCTTGAGTCAAAGTAGCGTGCACTAGATAACTGGTTAAAAGTTCTAGGTGAAGACCATTTAGAAACTGCTGACAGCTATGATTCCTTAGGAGTTACTCAACATTCACTTGGAGACTTTGTCTCAGCCCTTGAGCCAAAGAAACCTGCACTGGATATCCAGTTACAAGTTCTAGGTGAAGACCATTCAGAAACGGCTGACAGCTATTATTCCGTATGAGTTACTCAACATTCACTTGGAGACTTTGTCTCAGCCCTTGAGTCAAAGAAGCGTGCACTGGATATCCGGTTAAAAGCTCTGGGTGAAGACCATTCACAAAACGCTGACTGCTATCATTCCCTAGGAGTTACTCAGCATTGCCTTGGAGACTTTGTCTCAGCCCTTGAGTCAGACAAGCGTGCACTGGATATCCGGGTAAAAGCTCTGGGTGAGGACCATTCACAAAACGCTGACTGCTATCATTCCTTACGAGTTACTCAACATTCACTTGGAGACTTTGTCTCAGCCCTTGAGTCAAAGAAACGTGCACTGGATATCCGTTTAAAGTTCTAGGTGAAGACCATTCAGAAACCGCTGAGAGCTATCATTCCTTAGGAGTTACTCAACATTCACTTGGAGACTTTGTCTCCAGCCCTTGAGTCAAAGAAGCGTGCAATGGATATCCGGTTAAAAGTTCAACACGATCTCGTCCCCGAATGAAGGATTATCATAACTTCTCAAATGTGACAAAATGAAGTATAATCATTCAACATCGAGATGACCGTGAGTCCAACGGTAGACTGGAGATACTAAGGTAGCACAGGTCACAGAGTGAAAAATGGCGGCGAAGAAGGCGTCCAAGAAAGAAGAAGATCTCGATGCACTGCTACAAGAAGCAACAAGTTTGCTTGGAGAAAAAGAAATATCACGGAAGAGGAAAAAAGACCGGAGTGATTTGGAATTTTATAGGGACTCCACCACTGGTTTGAGGAAATACAAGCACAAGTATCGGCCTTGCGAAAAAAAGGGGTAACAAATACGTCGCTCTGCAGTGCAACAGAAGAAGGTGATTTTACAATATTTTTATCAGTTTGTTGTCGTTAGTTTTCTTTTTACCGTTTATCAAGCTTCACCATTGCGGAGCGAAGCGAAAGATAATGGTACTTTAAAATTATTCAAATGTTAAAATTAACTGATGAGGTTTCCATCAGGAACGACCCGACCCATAATCATTTGCTGTGATTGTTAAAAGCCCTTGTAGCGTTTGATATTACCCTTGTAACCCGTCATCCTTTCTTCAATAATAGAGCAAATTGATGGTGTAAGTGCGTATGACGCGGGTCATGAGATGCAATCAGATGATGTGAACCAAACAGGTAGGTTTATAAACAACTGCACTTGAAGGTGTGGGCATTTTTTTTTTTTGGAAAGAGTACCGTGTAACCCCATACATTAATTATGCATTTAGACTGGTAGAGTTTGTTTTTAAAGTTATGTCGTGAAAGACAAAGAAGTGGAATGCATAATTAATGTATAGGGTTATATGGTACTCTTTCCTTTTTTTTGGTACAGTTATAACCAAATGTTGTGTCAATTTTGATTTATAAAAGCTTTTTAAACATCTCCTTTATGGCTAATAATGAAATCATCCACTCATTAAAATTAAATTTATTTCACATCTTCCCATTCATTTGCATGTTTTAAAGTTTCCAAAATATTTAAAGCTAAAAGTTAGATTTTTGTCTTCATACAGACGATGAACTTCAATCAACTCTGCTGAAGTGCCAGGAAGTTCTTGAATCATTCCAGAGCCTGGAAAATAACTGGGAAAAGTGAATGGACAGTTTGAATGAGAACTGGGAGTCATCAAGGGAGCTGATTTTCAAGTCCATTCTGCTTACTCAAGAGTCGCATATGTTAGGCCAGTTGTGTGCCATTTGTGCCAAGGGAAAGTGTGATGTCAGATGTGTAGAGTGTGGTGGAAAGAAGATGTGTAGTGAATGTGATGCGTTGATAGACCAAGACCTCCTTTTCCCTGACAGGGAAGCTTTTGTGGATGGTTTCTACAGGCACATACCTCCTACAGTCAATGTGAATGAAGATGGGAAGCTGGTGCAGACTAGTTAGTTTATTTACTTTAATGTCTCTATACTTCTTATTGTAATAGTAGTTTATTTTTGCTCTTGTTGATAGATGAAATCTTGAATATATTCAACCCAAGCTCTTAACCAGCAATATATATATATATTTCAATACAGACACCTTTCAATTGCATAATTACTTTTGCCCTACTAAACTAATATATTATCTTGTGAAGTATTTCTTTTATCAGGGAAATATTTTTTCTTCAATACATTTAAAGTGTGCCCAAAGTGTGAGCAAGAGGATGCTTTGACAGTTAATCCTTCAGGTGGATCCATTATTGTTGTGAACCAAAAAGGTAATCTTTTTTATTATACTGGTGTATACAGACAGTTAGGGGAGAGAGAGAGAGAGAGAGAGAGAGAGAGAGAGAGAGAGAGAGAGAGAGAGAGAGAGAGAGAGAGGAAGGGGGGGGAGAGGGAGGCTGTCCTTGGTGTGGTTACTTAAAGTGACATCATTTACTTTTTTCAATAGGCCGTTTTGACTTCAGTAATTGCACTATCACCTGCAGTGGTTGTGGTTACAAAATAAATTCATGGTCTTTGGAGAAAACGATTGAAGCTGGATACTGGCCAGGAAGTCCAAAGGACTCCACATATTTATTTGACCAGAATTTATTTCGACAGTGCGATTTCCTTCAAAAGAGAATACCTGGTACTTCAGAAGTATCATTCTTGAAAGCCTTGGGAGATTTTTCACAGTCAAAAGGAAGGGTTTGTTTTAAATAATTTATTTATCTCACACTGCCATTTCAAGACAATAAAATGTACATACTATAAAACATCACTTTTCCATTAATGGCAAATATGTGATCCAGAAGACCAAGCCACTTTCTTGTCTCAGATTATAAGCTTCGGCAAGGCAGCTGACAGGGGACTGATGCATAAAGGCCATTTGTTAAAATTAATTTATAAGATACAATATGTTAGGGGAAACTATTTTCATTTTAGTTTCTTTTAATTTGCATTTGTTATTTTTCAGGTGCAAGATATTATTACACTATTTCTTTCTTATTTATACATTACATTGTGTACATGCACAATATCATGAGTTTGTTATGCTTTTGGCATGTTCATAGGCACCAGCTATTACCCCCACCACTTTCAGTCACTCTTTTAAAGAGTGGAAGTTTTGCATGTATGAAGTGGAGATTATAAAAGGTCTATCTTGGATGGTGTGTCCCACATGTGCATTAGACCAGCATTCTTGTCATGTTGATGGAAACATGAAGCTTTACCGTTATCAATCCTCTGGAGTGTAAGTGATAATTTATTTTAAATGGCACACTTGTGTTAAAGCATTCTCTTCTCCGGAGCCCTTGATACATTGGACTGTGCCAAGGATTAAGACCTCTGGCTGGTCCTGATTTCTGAGCATGCACTGAGTACTTATTATTTATTACGCGAATCAGGCAGTCAGAGGGCCAATAACTAAAATCAACCAATCAAAATGCTCTATTGCCGGTCAGTATTCTCTCAGTATTGGACCGGGCACTGTCCGGAATGGTCCCGAATGATACTGCGCTTGTGTCCCTTTGAACTTCAGTCGCATAATAAATCTCTTATTAACCAAGCTTGCTTGGCACCGTCCTGGAAGAATATCGGCCCTCGGTCTTTTTTGTACGGACCTCGCTGCGCTTGGTCCGTACTGTCAAGACCTCGGGCCAATATTCTCCCAGTACGGCACTCGCACTTGGTTAATAAGATATATGTATTTTCATCCAATCAGATTTGTCAGATTTGACAATGAGCCAATGAATCACAGACTTCCCGATGTTGGAGGCAGCCAGAGGTCTTGATTCTTGGCACAGCCCAAATGGATCAAGGGTTGTGGGGATGACAATGGTGGTAAACTGCAGGGTTCAAAGGCAAAGCTCTAATTTTAGAAATCTACTGCATAATAAGTTTTTGCTAATTATAGTTTTACTGGTTCTGGCAATGAAAAATTACCAAATAGCATTACTTCTGTCCTGCAGTGTACATGTTCTTTGTATTAATATTATTATTATTGTTGTTGTTGTTATTAAGTAACATGTTATTATGTAAATTTATATACTTTCAATTTAAAAATGGGTACTGGTAATTGTTAGTGTCAAGCCCTGGAAATCATCTGAACTTACAGTTTCCAGACTAAACAAGCAGAAATCGTGTTGCTCTAACTCTACAGATTGCTCCTAAAAGATCTTTTGAGTCTCACTCAGGGTATAATTTCTATTACTTACAAGTATACTACTGAAAATATTTATTGTCATCTATAAACAGACAAAAAAGATCATGTTACTATGGTGACACCTTTATAGCACCCAAGGCTGATGTCGATTCTCATATTAAAGTTGTGTATGCCAGGGTACCACGGTCAACAAAGGTAAGTGATGAGATATATTTTGTAACATTATTGATAAGCCACAAGATAAAGATATATCACAAATTAAAAAATGCAGAAAATTTTGGCAGTTCAATATGCCATCAGGAATTTAGCCTAAAACTTTTGTTGAAAGCTTTTTTTGTGCATAATGATTGCGCTTTTCTCCAGCTACCATACAGGTGGTGGCCTACAGGTTAGTACAGTGGACTCTGGTTTGATTGGTATGGGTTCTAGACCTGAGTGGTACACTGTATTGTGTTCTTGGGCAAGATACTTCAGCTCATACTGCCTCTCTCCATCCAGATATGTAAATGACTATCGGCAAATTTAATGTTAGGGGTATCCCTGCTATGTATTAGCATCCCATCAAGGAGGAAGCATAAAAACTCCAGCTATTAGGCTTTTGCTGTGAACAACAGACACTGCTGTCTCGTAATCATTAATTACACACAAGTTTGATAGTTTTACCTTGTAAATTTTTTTTTTGTTAGTTAACTGAAAGTTGTCAGTAGCCACTAATCTATTCACCCAAAAAGTTAGTCTTGAGACCTATAAGTGCCCCATACTGCATAAATGTTGTTTGTGTTTAGAAATAAAATTTAAAAAAAAATTCCCTTAACTCTGACATAATATGTCAAGAGTAAACAATTGAATTTATAACTAATCTTTTCTTGGCTTTGCTTTGAATAGAGAATGTTTATCTGACACTCCTGACATTGACTCCTTGAAATTATCAATAAAAAAAAATACTCTGCTGTGCATCACGTTTTATAACTCTCTCCTCAGTGCTGGAAATTGTTTAAGACAGCACATGTATGTCTTATTTCAGAGTGACAAAGACAGCATGTGTGGTGAGTCACATTGGAGAGCAGCACAGAATACAGCAAGAAAGAAGGCAAAGCTTGATGAGACTGGCCTTGAGATTGCAGGATGTCGTCATGGACTTCCTCAGTGGGCAGTAAACATGTACCAGGGTGAAATATATGGTTATGCCCATTTCATTCAGACCAAAAAAATGTATCCTGCTGGAGTAAAGTTCTTCTGGGAAGATGTTGTGTGCAAATACTGGAAGTGGGCTGGTAAAGTTGGAAGATTGAAGGAGCTCAATATGAAACCAGCCCTCTCTGTTATGCATGCCAAGGCACACAAATGGACTTGCCAAGTATGTCCTACTTTTCCATGAAAAAAAGAAAAAAAGCATAAAACTTTTGTTTGATTTAACAATGATTCATACATTAAATGATTTATAATACTCTGTGTGCAAGTGGGATATTCTTAAGAAGCTCCCTTTTTTAAAAAAAATATTGTCATGGTAACTAACTGCTTTCAATATAATTATTTTTGCCCTAACATTAATGCATGTTTTATTTATTTCAAACAATTTCTTTAAAGGTATTATGGGGTGGTCGCTGGCAAGTTGGCAGTGCTTGTTCAACAGGAGAAGAAGTGGAGCAAATCAATTCTTACATGTCCTGTTGTGGCAATACAACAAAGTATATGCTTCCTGAAGGTACATCTACATTTTCCATTATGTCAATCTACACACCATTTCTGCTTGCTACATCTGCTTAAAATGCAAACTAAAATAATAAGCAGATGTTGTTATATTTTTTAACACTCTCTTTTTATTCTGCAAGTTTTCCATTATTATGTTTGTTTGTTTTTTAGTTTTTTTTTTTTTTCATTTGCAATGGGATTATTTCAGAAACCAGCACCAATGGATTAGAAATAATTAAAATGTGTTTCTCATAAATTTTGTAGGCCGTGATGAAGTCCTTACAGAACATGCCATTGCATGGAACAAGAGAAAGATTTGTGCTATGCCAGCAATGCTTGTCAAAAGATTTGCAAGGGTGATTGTAATTCTTCATTTTGTCTGTGATGTATATGTATTAAACAGAATTGTTATTTCACTAACATGCCAAAACCCTTACAAAAGAAAATTTTACTTTAATTATGTCTGTTAATACTTGTCTTTGATTGACTCCTTTAAGGTGGTGGAAATGTGTCATGCTTCTAAGAAGGATTGTGATAACATTCTTACCAAATATAATTTGAACTCGGATAAAAATCTGAACATTGCTAAGTGGAAAGAGGAAGTCATTGAGCAAGCCAAAGGTAAAATCTGCACTGGTTTTATAATACTGTATATTCTATGCAAGATGTCTCTCATTTTCCAACATTTCAGACATGATACCACAATAGAGAGTACCCTGTGTGCTTTATTCTT
The DNA here is from genome assembly GCF_964205215.1 of Stylophora pistillata. NCBI lineage: Eukaryota > Metazoa > Cnidaria > Anthozoa > Scleractinia > Pocilloporidae > Stylophora > Stylophora pistillata. The sequence continues at coordinate 22,923,612 of NC_142531.1, read as the reverse complement.
CCACTGTTGGTAGTGCAAATCTTATTCAGACAAGCCACTATGTGGTTATATCCTAAATTTCCACGGAGTCCTGCTTGCAATACTTTGAACAATAAATACCAAAGATAACCTTATGTGCTCCAAAGTTCTAAGTCCATGTTCTAGGAGGCAGAAACACTTGAACAATGCATGGTTAGATACAAGCCTTTCCTGGCTTGCCTGGATCTGGTAGTCAAGGCTATTATTATTAAAACTTGTATCTATTATTTTAATGTCCCTCAGCTGAGGAGTTGGTCAGTACTGCTTGACAAAGTTCCTCAGAGAGAGAGAGACACTGAAGTGTCAGATAGAAATGCTCAGTTTCTCACTTGCTCGAACAACAACAGCCATCAGCAAACAAGCAGGTATGTTTTCCTGGTTACTGAAGTCTATGGACATTACATGAAAAAAAAAGTTAACTGGGATGTTGTTTAGTGATAATTTTTTTCTATATAATAACCAATCAATTTTAAAATTTTGTTCTTTTATTGTTATTGTCTTTAAAATACATTTTCAAATGCTTTATTCCATACTTAGATTACATAGCCCCCTCCCCTGCATATTACCGACAGCCATTTCCTCTTGTAATATCACAGTATTGCATAATTTTCACTTCTCGTTAGACTCATCAAAACAACGCACACGACTGCAAAAAAAGTTAACTTCTGAGAAAAAGTCTCTTCGGAAACTTATCGATGAGTACAACAAAGTCAACGCAAGCACTGCGGAGGAACCACTTACTTTTGAAGGAGTAATTTCAGGAGAGTTACTTGACAATGCAGATAATAGCAGTGGTAAATGAATTTGTTGTTTGTGAGACAACTGGGCACAGGTGTTCAAATTGCAATATGGCTGATCCAGTATAAGCATGAATTTGGTTTTGCAACTTTTCAGTTATCCTTTTTGGTTATATGTTCTGTCCTCGAGTTTTGATGTCAACTCATAAAAAAGGAATTACTTTTGGCAATGAAATAATACTCTCTCTGATAACTTCTAATCTTGGATTGGTTTAAATCGATTTTCATAAAACCTGATCCTGGTGATGGAATAGTTTTACTAACTTTTAACGAGGTGTTCCTTGTTATGGAATTATGGCAACCAGTCAAGAATTAAATGTAATTTCTTGTGATTGCAGGCACACCCATTCGACTAAAAAGTAGAATTGTGGATGTTTTTGAAATACACGCCAGATGGGTAGAAGAGGTCGATTACTAAAGAAGGAGATGTCCAATTTCGTAAAGCACAACACAAGTTTGTATTCCTTTACTTAAGGTGAAAGTAAAAGAACTAGAAGAGGCGATCAAATTCCAAGGTTAATGAGAGGCTTATTCCTGTACCAATTGTTTTGTTGCTTGTCCCCAACTTTGCTCAAGGCAACAGGTGACATACTTTTTTGACCACTATGCTTGATCCCTGTGAAGTTTTTCCTTTCCTTACTTTCCTTTTCTTCCCCTTCTTTTCTTATATACATGTTGTATTATTTTTATTTTTGTAATCACCATTTTACAATAAAGAAATTTTGAACATCATTAAATTTAAAACACAACCATGCACATGTCATTGTGATTATTGTTCCCTTTATTATTTCAGTGGAAGATGGGCTGGAAAGGCATGATTTGTCACCTTCTGCTGACGAAGAAAGAAATAAAGAAAACGAAATTGACTTGGTGCTGTAGAATTTTTTTGTAAATACTCTACATTGTCAATATTTAAGTCTCCTAACATTCACTCAAGTTTTGAGCATATTTTTAATGTAGACATACATGTAATAGCAATGTAACTGGAAAATAGTTTCCTGCACTTTTACTAATCCTTTTTTAACAAGAGGCTGAGGTGGGGTATTAGGAAAATGCTTTTCTGAAAAAAGTATACCTTTAATTTTTCATTATAGATTGCCCTGGTCAAATACTCTTGTTTTGGGTCTGAACCTGCGGTTCTTTATGGTAAACTGGCTTTTCTAAAGGAAGGATTGTTCTTCTGTCAAGAGCAAGTTAGCAGAGCCATCTACAGCTTCACTAAAGTATTTGATGCAAATTTTGATGGTATTGCTGATGAAGATGATGATGATGACAACGAAGGTACCCATATAGATGCCGAAAGTGACAGTGATGTGGAGGATGATGATATCAACATACCAGCCACAACAATGGATGATGATCATAGTCAGATCATCATTCCCATTCATTCTTGGGGTGCAGAGGGCACTGTCTGGACTTGGGAATTTCCTTTACACATCAGCCAATCGACAATTAACGGAAGGAATAGCAGCAATGCATGCAGTGTCATTGCTTTGCTGATTGCTCAAGGAATTCACCGAGTCCGCTGTGATCTCAAACCCTTTCAGTTTCTTCCTCAGGATTGGGTGTCATTGATATGTGGATGCATCAAGGTTGGGAACGCTCTGTATGACCATTCGCGTGCCAGTCTGTCTCAGAAATATTTGTCCGCTGCAGAAGCTGCTATGGTAGCTGGTGATTACTTGAATGTCTCCATTTCGGAACCACTGCCTGTCAGAGTGTGCGATGTCCATGGACCGTCAACACTGAAGCATCACCTTTTTGAACTTTGCAACGTCAGCACTGTCAGTTATGCGCCTTTCATTGTTAATGAAAAGACAGTGTTGTTCGTTGGTGCCCGAAATGAATTTTTAATCTTTGTGGACAGTCATGTACATGGACAGCACGGTGCCATCATTGCGTTAGGCAAACCACTCTACGTAGACGATTTCGTGGGGGTAGTTAAAGAGTTTCTTGGGATTGACAGTGAGACCTTTGGAAATTTTGTCAATATATCATTCTAAGTGTATCAGGGGCGACAAAAGCATTTGAGACAGTTTGTTGAAATGAGTGTCAACTTCAATATTTTCATTTTTCCACTTCAACTCCCGTGTAGATTTTGAGCTAAACCCCTCCCCCCTCCCCCGTTCCCGTTTTCAATATTGTGCAGAAACGAAGCACTTCTTGCAGATAGCAAATCCAACATTGTTTCGGGGGAGGGGGTAATATCAAAGAGTTGAGGGGTGATATTTCTCCCAAATACACAGGAATAGTTATTATTTCAGAACTGTTAAACTTCGTGATACAGTGATGTGTATGAAACAAGGTTCTTAGCTTTACCATAGTCTTTTTACGTAGATTGGCATAGAGTTGCCAATGAAATCCATACATTTCCTGTATTTAATACAACCTTGATAAGCTATATTCTTGTGCATAAATGGTCTAGAATAGTTAAAAAAAAAAAGTCAAAAGCCCTTTGGTTCCATAAAAAAATACTTTGGTTGCTTGTTTGCCCTCCTTGGCCTTGGTTGGATTGTATAACAGTACTTCGTATTTATTTTATGCTCGCAATGTTTGCTTTAAATAAAGGTCATTACCTAGTGTGGTATTGTGCGTCTTTACTGCGCATAATTGTACTCCTTGTCAATTTTCTGGTGCCCATTAAAAATTACAGCTTTTTCCTCGTGCCCCTTGGATATAAATCGTTATTTCTCGGAAAGGAGTGCGGTGACCTCTCATTAGGTTTTTTCGTTTTGAATTGTGTAAACTTTTTTCGGGTACATTCGTTTATATCAAATAACGATAGCGTAAGACTTCCCAAAGATTCTATCGGTGTGTAACGTTTTACAAAATGTGGTGCAACAGGGTCATCGAGTTTTCAGACATTCATCGAGGCTCGGAAATAAAAATGCTCAGTAAGATAGCCAAACGTTCCAAATCCCTATGTTACAAAGGAATTGGTTTATTCTTTTAGTGGTGCGTTCTCTAGTTCCCTTAAAAATCGCAAGTGCATCCATAACTTCATATATGGTACTGCATTTCATGAACATTCTTCAATAAGCATTCTGTTGATTTTTTTCGATGTTTTGTAAGCTGTAACCAATATTAAGAGTTTCTTTTCCCATATGATGATTTCCAAAATGTCAAATACAGTAAAAAGATCAAATGATGAAAATTGTCCATTGTGGCCAAAAGCGCAATGAGAGGGCCGGTTAAATTTGTGTACAAATTCGTTGCCGTATTATATAGGATGATTTCCAAGTGCCATATTTCGAGAACAAAGGATAAAAATTTTCTTTTCTGGCCAAAAGCGTCATAATAGGACTGCAAGAACTTATTTTCGAATTGGGTGCCTTATATCTTGTGGATGATTTCCAAGTGCCATACATCGAGACAAAATATCAGAAATTCTCTTTTGTGGCCAAAAGCTTTAAAATATGGCCGCTTCCACTTGTGTGTGAAATGTACGCGGTAGTGTCTACGAGATTATTTTCAAATGTCACGTAAAGAGACCCAAATTGTGGAAATTGTCCTTTGTGGCCAAAACTTTCTAACAGGGCGATTTAAGCTGTGTTCGAATTGGGTGCCGTTGTCTGCAAGATGATTTCTAGAAAACACGTAAAGTAAAGCGAACAAATGTCATGGATGGAAATTGTCTATTTCGGCCAAAATCGAAATAACAGGGCCGCTTGAACATTGTGTTCGAATCAGGGGTGCCGTATTCCGTATGAGATCATTTTCGAATGCGGCAGCCACATATCATGACCAAATGATGGAAATTGTCTACTTTATCCAGAAGTTAAGCATGATAAAATAGCCGGTTGTACTTTTGTGCAAATTCGGTGCCGTATTCCACAAGATGATCTGCGAGTGCCATACATCGAGACGAAATTCTGGAAATTGTCTTCTTCGGCCAAAAGCTTTCCAAAAGGGTCGATTTAACTTGTGTGCGAATTGGGTGCCGTATTCTCTAAGATGATTTCCAAATGCCATACAAACGGAGACCAAATGATAGAAATGGCCAAAAGCGTAATAAAAGGACTATATATAAACTTGTTCGAATTGGGTGCCGTATTCTTGCGGATGATTTCCAAGTGCCATATCTCTTTTGTGGCAAAAAGCTTTCTAATGGGCCGCCCTAACTTGTGTGTGAATTGCGTACGGTAGTCTACAAGATGATTTTCAAATGTCCGAGTATAAAGGGACCCAAATTGTGAAAATTGTCTTTTGTGGCCAAAAGCTTTTTTTACAGGGCTGATTAAACGTGTGCGCGAATTTGGTACCATTTTCTACAAGGTGATTTCTAAACAACACATAAACGTGGAAATTGTGGCAATGATGGAAATTGTCCATTGCGGCCAACATCGAAATGAAAGGGCCGCTTGAACATTGTGTTCGAATTGGGTTCCGTATTCCGTATGAGATCATTTTCGAATGCGGCAGCCATATGCTGACCAAATGATGGAAATTGTATACTTTGTCCAGAAGCGTTATAAAAGAGGCGATTGTACTTTTGTGCAAATTCGGTGCCGTATTCCACAAAATGATTTCTGAGTGCCATATATCGAGCCGAAATTCTGGAAATTGTCTTTTTTGGTCAAAAGCTTTATAACAGGACCGATTAAACTTCTGTGCGAATTGGGTGCCGTCTGTTTCTAGATGGTTTTCAAGTGCCATACATCGAGACCAATTGCAAATGACGGAAGTTTTCTACTGTGGCTGAAAGAGAAATAAAAAGGACTGAATCGGGTGCCGTATTCTACATGTTGATTTTTAAATGCTGCGCTGATGTAGATTGTCTTTTGTTGCCAAAAATGCCATCTATGGATACAAAATGGTTCAAATTGTCCATTGTAGCGAAAACCGTAAAAAAAAGGGGCCGCTTAAACTTGTGCGCGAACAAGTTGCCGTACTCTACAAGATGACTTTCAAATGCCATATATCGAGACCAAATGATGCAATTGTATATTGTGAACAAAGGCGAATTGGGTGTGGTATTCATAATTAAGGTTTGGTAGGAAATGCTGTTTTGTAATTTTTTTTTATGCATCCGATGTTAATTGTCTACTAACATAATTGTTAAAGTATACGTAAAATGTATTATAGGTAAAAACACAATTTAAGTTTGCCGTTTTTAACTTGTTTGCCCTTTCAAAACTGAGGTAACTCTGTGAGAACCTGGGTGTCATGGAAGTGTTAGGAATTTATTTATTAAATGTAAATTATTTTTTTGTATTCTCTTAGGATCAGTGTAGTTCGTGATTATTTGTATCTGTTACGTAATTTTTATTCTTCACTTGTGTAAACTGTTGTGTAATTAACCTTTATTGTGTATATCAAATAGTTTTCTTCATTCTTTTCGGGCACCTTGCGTCCATGGGTATTTAAGGATTTGGGTGGTTTGGTACGGGGTGGTTTTGTTTTTGAGAGAAGGTCACCGGCGGTGAAGGTTTGAAAGTTACCAAGACTCGTTCGGATCAGAGCACGTTTTAATCACTGAAGAGTCATTCAGCAAAACCGTTCCTTTACACGACAAAAGATCCATTTGTCGGGGAGCACATGTGTGCCGAGAAGCTGGCCGAAGAAATTAAAGCGCAGAACTTGAAGGAAAAGGAGAAGATTATCTTCTGTTAGACAGTAAGCCAGTGAAGACAACTGAGTCAAGAAAGATCTGAGCGAAGACCGAATTACGTGAGGTTGGAAACTTCTACGTTTAGCTGGGTTAAACGTGAGTTCGGTTTGTGAATTGTGAATTTGGTTTGTCAGTCGTTTGTTGGTGGAGCGTGGTGATTTGGGGACAAGATAAGAACACGGGCGTAAGGTGAAACCCAACCGAACTGAACTAAAAAAAAAAAAACATTTTTTTTATCTTAATAGTAATAATCTTGTAAATAGTTTTAGTGTACTGTAGTTTAAGTTAGCGTATTCCTGTAAATTAATTAGATCATTGTATTATCGTTATTGTTAGTCGCTTTATTGTTGTAATTAGCATAATAAATATCTCTAGGCCTACGTTTACTTGTATTGTGGCGTGTGTTCTCGGGCTCGTTTATGTTCTGTGTTTTGTTTGCGTTAGGGGGCACCCACCTTTGTGGCGCGGATTCGTCACACTGGGGCAGATATTCAAGGCAAAACGGAGTATACCCAATAAAATCAGTGCGACGATAATTTTCAAGAAGGGATGAGCAAGGCCCCAGGAAGCGAGCCTTTCTAGGTCAGAGGCATGTTTAGGCATGGCTCGGGGCTTAAAATATGCGGAGGCATTAAAATGTCCTTCATAACTTGGTTTAACTCCACCCAGGCGTTTCTCAACTTGCCAAATTAAAGTTCATCGAAACTTAATTAGTATTTCGTTAATGTTTAGTATGTAGTTCTTATTATATGGCTGTGTCTCACAAGGAGTGGGAACTACCGAATTCACGAATTTGATTGGCTGAAATCAATATTGAAAGCGGTCTAGATTTTCCCATCTAGACCGGCATCTAGATCGGTCTAGAAAAAAAAGGTACAAAGATTATAAAAAAGTGGCATATAAGATACAGCCATATGATAAACAACTTATAACCGAGCTAGGTCGGACTGTATGGGAGAATCTTGACCTCGGTCGCTGGTACAGACCTCACTACGGTCGGTCTGTACTGGCGACCTCGGTCAAGATTCTCCCATACAGACCTCCCACTCGGTTAATAAGAACTAAATAGGACTTGCCGATTTATAATGGGGCGCCGACATAACATATGATACTGTTAGTGTGTTATGTGGAACTGTCCGGAATGCACGACCATGATTTTCCATTCCAAGGTGACTTAGTGAAAAAAGATCAATTGACGCATTATAAACTATATCTTGTTATCAAAACAAAAATTAAAATCATTCCGGCCAGAATACTCTCATAGAACTATGCAGTGACGCAATTATATAACTTCGCCCCATTTTTAAGACATTTTGAGACAAATTGTGACGTCACAAGACACGCGACTGCCTCGATTAAAATTTTAGAACTCCAAGGTCGCTATGAATTGTCTTCAGTTAATTATTTTAAACCACTGCAATGCTTTCAACAGAATAGTTATTATTTCAGAACTTTTAAACTTCGTGATAGAGCCACGACTTGGTTTGATCCGATGATATCCTTAAAAGGATCATCCCCCACACTGCGTTTTGTTTTCATCCCGAGCAATTTGTTACATTGAAGAGAACTAAAATTCTTTGAAGGGAATAACAATATTTTGAACACCGAAGGTATAACTTTGACGTTTGAGAAGTTGAAGTGAAGGTCTATCAACATGAGCGGTCTTGTGTAACAAAATTGTCTAGGATGAAAACAAAGTAGCCTCAATTTGGGAAAAAAACATATCCACTATTATTAAAAACTAGATCATTGGATAATGCAATTCAGGACTTTTTATTGGCATAGCCATTATGGTATATCAGCCAATATACCATAATCTACAAATATGGTAAGCGTATGTGTCAGCTTAAAATTAAATGGGAGCTAAGAATTAAATAAATTTTAATAATTTAATTTAACGTTTTTAATAAAACAATTATTAAAAACTGGATCATTGGATAATGCAATTCAAGACTTTTTATTAGCTATTATGGTAAATGAGCCAATATACCATAACCTAATATCTGTACATTGTAACATTCGGTTTCTTCTTACAAACTAAAGTCGAGAAGATTTGTCTAATATCTTGGGGGGGCGTTTTTTTTTCTCGTTGGCTATGTATCATCTCATATCCAACGCGCGCTCGTGGAATAATTGTTAAATATGTCCTTGGACACCATTTCTTCCTCATGGAGTAGTTTTCTCCGAGCGCAGCAGTCGGAAAACCATTCCCTTCTTGGAACGGATAATTTCCGTTGACAAATATTAGTGCAAATCTTGCTGAAAATGGGCGTTGTTTATATGTTGCATTTTTGATTATGCATTCCGAACCTAACAGATCCCCGTCAAATGATAGCAATTATTTACAACCTATGCGCTAATAACTGCGTCACGTAGTTTCTCTTGTGCAGTTCAAAGGCAGTATATCTAGGTCAAATGCTGGCAAAATATCTACGGTGGAAAAGAGACTGTTAATAAACGGGCTTCTCTGCGAATTAGTTACTGCGTTAATTGTTTTCCATCAGATACAAACCAAATGCTGTGTATCGAGGCTGGATGAATGACCAAAAACGCTATAAAAAGGGATTTTTGGTTTGTGCGCGAGTTGGAATCCCTATTCCCGGAGATGTACACAAGCAATCACTACTTCATTACTCAAGACAAAAAACCGCCTCCCGGTTAGCTCAATGGATAGAGCGCTGGACTGATGTGCGGGAGGTCGAGGGTTCGAGCCCCGGCCGGACCAACACTCAAGGTCTTATTCTAGTCTTCTCGGATAGGGACGAATAAATGGAGGTCCCGTCTCCTGCATGGTTAGGGGTAGGAGACATTTATTTCCCACGCACGAGATGACTGTGTGATGGATGTCCTCCCCTGGGGTGGGATGGGTGGGTTGCTGTCTTGCGTTTCATACATGAGCCTCTGGCTCGGGCAATGTGGGTAACCATGCCCCACGTTAAGACATTAAACTTTGATTACTAAGAACCTCCTTTTAATCAAGCTTTACTCATTTGTCGCTAACATTTTTTGAACTGTGGTATGTACGTAACACTACTTTGTCTCCCGCGATATACTTTTCGCACCTAAACAAGTTGGGAATAGGTAAGACAAAGAACATCCCTTTCTGTAGATGACTGTTCTCTTCAGGATCGCCCTAAATTACTGGTGCAGGCACAGTTGGCTTTTTTATGTAAGTAATTAAAACACAAGCAAACCCTCTTTCAATTTTATGGCCGTGAAGCGTCACACGATTTTCGTCTACAATACCAACAGAGAGAATCTCGCCATCAACAACATAAACCACTCCATTACCCTCCTTTGCTGCTACTTGCCCATGCCCAGCGTCACCTACCAGACTCCCTCTGCTATTTGTCGCTGTGTTCGCATCAGTCACTTGGGTACGCCCAGCTCCACTTGATTGACATGCATTGCCACCTGAGGCACCACCCACACCAGCCACCTGACCATGACGCGCACCACCCGCCTGACTGCCATTGCCAATTGCTGCACCCCCACTCCAGCCACTTGCCCACACCCAGCACCGAAATTCACACCAGCCATCTTCCCATGACCCGCACCACCTGCCTGACTCTCCTTACCAATTGCTGCACCTTCCACTCTAGCCATTTGCCCATGCCCATGCTCTGCGCCATATGCCTGACTCCCATTGCCAATTGTTGCAACTCCCACACCAGCCATTTGTCCACACCCATCACCAACACCCACACTGGCCAACTTCCCATGCCCCACACCACCTGCCTGACACCCATCTAGTCCCCCAGTCTGATCTGCTGAATTCTCTGTGGTACCATCCCTACCTTCTGGTGCGATACCAATACAAATTACCGACATTGTATCATTTCCAAAACTGACAGTAACTGATGGATCGTCAGGGTCATCATCCATGGTATTATCACTGCCATGAACGTCTACACAGAAAAATAACGTTTAAAGTATAAGTAATTTTACAAAAAAATTCTAAACTAAATTGAATTAGTGCATTTTGTCCATCTTAACGTGATAATTTGTTACCTTTTCCGTGTTGGTCAGCATTGTAACATTACGAACGACATTGTAACATTACGAACATTACGACATTGTAACATTACGACATTGTAACATTACGAACGACAGTTTACAGGAAACCGACACACACCGACAGATTACTAGACGAGTCATCCTACAACCCTACATCACACAAAGCCACAACTATCAGAACTCTAACACGACGCGCACAACTAGTAGGTGACTCGACAGACAGCTTATACAACGAGAACAAATACCTTCACCGTGTTTTTACATAGAACAACTACAACAACGACTTCATCCGACGAAACACTCGCCGACCCACTACCACTACCGAAACAAACGACACCACAACCCCTACGACTACAGCAACCATACCGTACATAAAAGGCATGTCTGAAAACATCTCGCGCATCTTACTACCCTTCAATATCCGCGTTGCCCACAAACCCATCACCACACTACGTCAGTTACTAACCAACGTTAAAGACAAAGACGAACCGAGGAACAGACAGGGAACGATTTATAAGATCAATTGTTCCGACTGCCAAGCCTCTTACATCGGTGAGACTGGCAGAAACCTCACAACAAGACTGACTGAACACAGACGGGCGACGAGGAAAGGCGATGTCAGCAATCACATTGCTGAACACCATCGACTTACCAACCACAACATTGACTGGGACTCTGCACAATGCCTAACCTACAGCACTGACTATTTTCAACGACTGACTCTGGAAAGCTGGTTTACTAACTTAGAACAGACTCCCCTAAACAGATGTCAACAACTACCCGCCCCATACAAACGACTCATTCACGACATAGACATCACAAACGACCGAAAAAGAACGACCTAACTTTACCGACAGATCGAAACAGACCAATCACGACCGACTTACGTCACTTGAGTCTTACAGCCAATAACATCACGGCAAAACCAACCGATCATTTCACACGAACTGGAATAAGAACATTCTACTGACAACAATCATTCACTTGACTCTGATGATGACTTCCGCACAGGTTGTCGAAACGTCAGTCACTACCACCGACAACAGTCCTTCTCAGGACTACACTCACCCGGACGATCAGACTACACCTTCTCATTATTATTATTATTATTATTATTATTATTATTATTATCATAATAGTAATTATTATTATTATTATTATTATCATAATTATTATTATTACTATCATAATTATTATTACTATTAAATGTTGATCATTGTTGTCATCATTGCTACTATCAGGGCTCAAAATATATGAATGCTAGTAAGCCAAATCTGAAAGCACCAACAAACAAGTACTGCAGCAACATTATTTGTCAAGTAAATATGTATATAAACCTTTCATTGATTATTCTGAAATTCATTTAATGAGGACAAAAAATGGGCCAATGGTAACTTTGAGCAGAAGCCAAAATGAAAATACATGTAACTGTTGCTTGTTTGTGTGTGGAAAAATTATAATATAGCAACTATCTGCTGGTGGACTTATTTGAACTCTGACTGTTATCATTGTTCTCATGAATTAAATGCAGTATTTATTTATTACCCGATACTCCAACAGCTTCCTTTGTTGGGTGACATGTGTTTTCTTTTTTTGTGCCAGTTTTTCCCAGTCAAATGGTTTGATTTGGAATGCTGCCCCGCATCCTTCAATCTTGCAACTTTTGGATGCATTGTAATTCATGCCACCACACATGCTACATTTCTGTAATAGAATAATAAAATAACAAAAATTTCTATTTTCACATTACTGCTTTAAATTAAGTACAGGTGTACTATAAAACTAATTTTCTGTTCGTGTGGCATTGAATCCTGCTATCTTGCCGCTCTTAGGCCAGAGTGCAAATGTGATCTGTAAATGTTGATAGAATGTTATAATTAAGTACAGTTAAAGATAGTTAAAGGTAAGTTTAAAACAATTAATAATTGATCTGCTTTAATAATATTTGCCAGAGAAAATTACATTTGAGGGATTCAATTGCAATATTTTTGGCCTAATAACAGACACTGTAGCCATATTCAATAATGAAGGCTTGTGAAAGTTCTAGAAAAAATGGTTTCTCAGAAAACATTAAAAAAAAGTTTTTTAAAAAACTTTGAATTAATTATCATTATTACCAAGGCTGGGCTCTAGCAGCACCTGGTGGCTCCTGGTGCCTTACTTTTGCTCTTGAGCGACTCAGAAATTTTAGTTTTTTCATAAAAAGCATATGCTGGGCATCCTGGATTACACAGTTTCAGAACACTGGGTTCCATTCAATTTTCCTTAGAGCGCAGCCTTGATTACTATTATTATTATGTTACTAGGTGAGTTTTAACTGAATGAAAAGATTATTTTTATTTAAATTTAATTACTGCTAACACAAAATACATACAAACGCAAAATTACATGGTAAAAAACAGCTGTGCAATTGCTCTTTTAAGGAATGAACATACAGTGTGATGAAAAGACACATGATACATTTAAAAAGCACGTTTCTTAAAATAAGAACCTAAAGTGAAAATTATATATTATTAATTACATATATTTGGCTCATATAAATTATGACACAACATTGTCATTTACAATAGTCTATAAAATATTTCAATAAAATTGCATTTAGATACGGAAAGGTTTCAGTATGTAACAGTAATTTAACATATAATCAGATTGCCCTTACCCTAGTTGTGACCATTTCAGTCATCCTACAGGAAGGCTATAATTTTGCAGTTATAGAAAATAAATTGTAGATAATTTATAACAAACGTAGTATTTATTTGTGATCACAGGTGTAGCCTTTAAATACTCCACTCATTGGAACAAAGAGTGTGAGTGTGTCAGTGATTGCGATCACAGGTGATTAATAAATAGTTACATTCAGCAATTACAAATTGTCACTCAGGAAACTTTAACTACATTTATTTCAATTATAGTTGACAATTATGGCCTCTTATTAAAAAAGAAAAATTAACTTACTATAGAAGATTTGGTAATTAGGTGAGGGTAACTTTGTCTGAGAAAATGTTACAGGGGTCAAGGAAAAGTGTCTGTTGTTCATTTAACAGGTGTCTGTATTAGGCAGGCAAATGTAGATAAATGTTGTAGTTTTCGCCGAGAAAAAAAAATAGTTGAACGTGTATTAAAACTGTCTTGTATCAAGGGCGGGGTTCTGCTGAAAAGGTGATTTGATATGATTATCTTAAAATATGGGGGCCCAAACTGGTCAAAATGAGGTTAATAATTATTTTCGTATTTTAAATAATTATATGTACTTGAAAAGATAATTTTTCGTGGTGGAAAATTTAATTATATGTAGTGTTCATTATAATTATTTTTATCTAATTGTTGTATTTATTTTTACGAGTGTGTCAATTATTTATTTCTCTTTGACAATTAATTAAGGCAAATCCCACAATGTAGTGCGCAGGATTAAAAGTCCCATCAGCCATTGCAAACCAGCTTATAGGCATTTCAAAATGGCGAACAGAAGGAGAGTGTTACGAGAGAGAAATGAAAGTGGATTTTCTAGTTTTCTGCAGAATTTAAAGGGGATATTGAAGATTTTTCTTAGCTCTGATATACAAATTACAAATGAAGAATTGGTTGAAGTTCGTCAGCAGTTGATTGAAGCTAATGGTACTTTGTCTTTGTTGCAACGTGACATCGAACGAGGCGACCCCAATCCCACAGGCCTTCCAGGAGAAACTCTGAAAGAACCGTTGACTAATTTAAGTAATGACATTGGGAGTATAGTTCTAATTCTTAGAGATGCGACAATGCAGTCGAATGAAAGTAACGAGGATAGTTATTCAGCCCCATTTGTTCCTCATGTTTCTGGACTCGGAAGGAAGAAATACGACATCACTAAAGAACAGCTTGAACACTTACGATCATTATTTTTTTCCTGGACACAGATAGCCAACATGCTTCAAGTTAGTATTTCTACAATTCAAAGAAGGCGCAGAGAGTTTGGACTTGGAGATGTATTTGAAGGATTTTCAAATATAACAGATGATGAGCTAGACCAAATATACTTAAGTATCACTGGCAACGCAAGTGAGGGCCCTGTTACTCCAAATATAGGCCGAAGGCGTTTTATTGGTGCACTACGAAGTAGAGGCCTACATGTCCAAAGGTGGCGAGTAACAGATTGCTTACACAGGTTAGACCCCGTAGGTACAAGTCTGAGATGGCGAATGACAATACATCGCAGAAAATACTGGGTACCAACTCCCAATAGTCTTTGGCACATTGACTCTGGTCATAAGCTTATTAGATATAAACTTGTAACTCATGTGTGTATAGATGGTAAAACAAGGCTGCTTATATATGTTTGCTGTTGCAATAACAATAAAGCAGACACAGTCTTGTCTTTGTTTGAAAAAGGGGTTGAACAATGGGGCCTTCCATCTCGTGTACGATCTGATTATGGAATGGAGAACTATTATGTTGGACAATACATGATTCAAAACCGAGGTGAAAGCAGAGGAAGTATAATAACAGGATCTTCAGTTCACAATTCAAGGGTGGAGAGAACTCATCGTGATATATATTCTGGGGTTCTGGCATTCTATTCAAGAATATTCGAAACAATGGAAGAAGAGGGACTTCTTAACATTCTTGATGATGTACATCTATTTTGTCTCCACTATGTATATCTAGCTAGAATAAATAAGTCATTGAAAGAATTTGTTGACCAAATGAACCACCATCCTGTTTCTACTGAGAAAAACCAGTCACCTTTACAAATGTGGGAGAGAGGGATGCTAGAAAATATGCATTCAGGGCACACAGCCTTATCACCTTCAGAGATTGATGAGTTTGGTTTGGATCCAGAAAATGGATATTTAGTGGAAGATGAAGACTATCAAGTGAATATTGTTCCGCCATCAGTAAATTTGTCAGATGGTCATCTTAATTGTTTGCCATGCCCATTGCAAGATGACAATAACTGTGGTATAGACATTTACAACCATTGTGTTCAGTTTGTCTATTCTTTAATGAGCTCTAGCCCATAGCATACATTATTATAACATGGTTTTGACTCCTCACTTAATTTCTGTGGTGCAATCTTTAATTTTGTATAGTAAAATATCATGAATAAGAACATGTATTTAAACAGGTTCTTATAAGAAAGACATGGACGACAAACAATACTTGAAATTTCATGCAACTTTTCTCCACCCACCCAGCAAACATTTATTTAGTTATTCAATATAGCTTTGGACAATGTGAGTTCAATGGCTGACTTCATAGCGTTAACCTACAGAGCAGATGTTCTTTTACTTAGATATTTTAGGTTTGGTGGTTTTTGGGCTTCTGTGGTAAAGTCATCTTTTTTTGTTACCACAGGAAGCCCAAAACCAAAAGTATATAGTCTCAATCAATATTTAAGTTTATGTGTAATCATTAGTCCCATTTGTGAAATGGTTACCTTATAGAAAGGCATTATCAATCTATTCTCATAATCCATTCCCATGGAGAAAAAAGAGGCAAAAGCAATCTCAAACAAATTTTATTTCTCCACAAAATAAAGTTTCAATTTTTAATGCATTAAGAATTGAAACAAAATAAAGGTTGTTAAAATACAGTGGATGCCAACATCACTTGGGTAATAAAAACCCAAACCTTCCAAATATTTTACAAGTTAGAAAACTGGAAGACAAACGTAAAACGAAATGTTATATTTTGATACACATTTTTTAGCATCCACTCTACTTAACTTGACCAATTATTTGTAGCAAGTCTTATGCCAACAATAACAACATTGAACTGTAACAAACATGCCAAAAGAGCTGTGATGTAAGTGATAATCATACATTACTTGTTTTGTGTTAATTTTTGTTGTATAAACCTCTATGCTCTCTACACATCAATGACACAAAAGTTTATATGTAGATTATGTAAAGACACTCTATCATTATTGAGCCAAATATACTTCTAAAAAGTCATTGACAAAACAACCAAAATTACTAGGTTAACTATGAACTGCAACAATAATAAATATGTAAATATGTTACTATAACACCAACTGCAACAATAATAAACAGTCCTTGCAAACACACTGGTAGGCATTTGAGCACTACTGAAATAACAGGACATACTTACATACTACCGAAATATGATTGGGAGAATGCAAGGTCATAAATTTCAAATAACTTCTCCTGACTTGGCAAAGGGTTGACACTTGAAGCCACAGGAATACTCAAAATGTTACTGCACGTGTGGGCTGTTGGTGTAAATCCATCTCCAAGATCAGTCTTTACAAACTCTATTGATGGATCCAATGCAAACCCAAGAATAGGCTCTTCAGCTGAACCTGTTACAAAAGTCAAAATATGGCTCAGCTGAAGTTTTTCATTTCCACATGACCTAAGACCACTAGCAACTTCTCTAAGAAACCTCACAAAAAGTTGATAAAGTTCTTTCTCATGTTTCAGAGCATTGCTTCCTTGCTCACTGTATTTTGGCTTAAGCAATCCCAGCAACTTTGGCACAGTAATTGGGTGTTGACTGTTTGGTCTCAAGAGATAGTGGAGCATAGGCAGCTTCTGTAGTGCTGACAGCATGCCTAGCTTTTCTAGCCCAGCTTGCACTTCAGCAATGCAAGGATTACTGCTTTGTGGACTAGATGTTAAGACATCATTTAGTATTTCCTCTTCAATAAATGCAGGCATGGGACCATTTTGTAGCAGGGTTAAAGCCAACATGATTTCAACATTAAAATAATCTTTAGCAAGATATCGTCGTAGTCCTCGGTCAAAATACTTTTCCTTGATTTCTCTGCATACTATTCTTAACCATTCTCTCCTTGGTCCTCCAAGATCTACGACATCTTCACCAGTAAATCCCACCTTGAATGTAAACCTGTAATTCTCTATAAACTCTAGTTCACTGAAAGTTGAAATAAGAGCTGTGTCCCTGTTTACATTAATAAAGTTGGTCTCTCCATCAGTAGGTTCTTCTACAGAAACTATATCCAGCTTTCTACCTTGAATGATATGTTCTTGTAAAAACCTTAATACCTCTACTGGTTCCAACAGATCTTGATTCTTGGCTGAGTCGATGATTGAGTCTATGTTAAAAGGACATTCAACTGGATTTGCCTGATAAGTATGCACTGGAACAGCATCTTGCTCTTTTGAAGCATTACTGATTTCTGGTTTTTCATCAGTAAGATCCACCTCTGCAATGCTTGCATTAGCAGTAGATGTTGTTATGTTAGCAGCTGGTGATGCACTTGCTGTTATAGCGCTTGTAGATGTTGCAGAGGGGTTCAAAGATTGAGTGCTATTGAGACTTGTAATACTTCTAGTGGTTGGAGATTCAAATGAGGATAATGAAAGAAAGTCATCATCGTCGTCGCTTGGCAAATCAGCTAGCAAGCGAATGTATATACCTCCAGATGGAGCAATGGACTTCAATAGTAGTTTTGAGTCTATTCTCTTTCCAAGTGGAATGTTTGGCTTTACTAAAGTACCTGAACAGTTTTTCATTATTTCAAAAGAAAATCCGTCCATGCTTGAGCCTTTTAAAAGATAAGATAACTCTTTTTCCAGTTGAACAGCCGTCCACTCACGAGAGAGTTCAAATCCACAAATAATCCTTCCAGACTTTTCAAGCTCAACTTTTTCCGATTTGCTCGGAATTCTATCTTTTCCATACTCTATAACAATAACATCTTTAGTTACAGTAGATGAGCCGTGTGGTCGCCCAGGATTGCGATTGGAATATGGTGTAGATCGACTGCGAAAAGCACGTGCTCTGTTTGTGCCTGTGTTGATCGAGCTTGCTGCTGTCCGTCCTGAAGTTGTTGGAAATCTTCTTTGCAGCTCTGACAAAGCGTTATACGTTGTAGCCCGTCCTTGGACGATATTTGCAATTTTTGTTATGTTTTCAATTGCAGATTCTGCGATTTTTTTTATCTCTTCGTCCTTCTTGTCCTTCCGACCCTCTTCCGCCATTTTGAAAAGGTGGTATGCAATGGCTGATGGGACTTTTAATCCTGCGCACTGCATTGTGGGATTTGCCTTAATTAATTGTCAAAGAGAAATAAATAATTGACACACTCGTAAAAATAAATACAACAATTAGATAAAAATAATTATAATGAACACTACATATAATTAAATTTTCCACCACGAAAAATTATCTTTTCAAGTACATATAATTATTTAAAATACGAAAATAATTATTAACCTCATTTTGACCAGTTTGGGCCCCCATATTAAAATATCCAAATTTAATATTACTATCATTTACATTTCTACAGTATTCAAATCTATAAAGACCCCTTAATTACATTATGAAGTGGGTGAGGGGGAGTTAAACAGTTCTCACTCAAAAACAACATACTTCCTTGAAATGTAAATTATTTTTTCAATAATCTATGAAACAAACAGAAATGAAAGCATTTAATCTAAATAACCTAAATAACCTTTAAATGTAAGCTAGATATTCCATACCTTGAATGGTCTTTTAGTTGGCCTGACAACCTCTTCAGAATTTAAATCTGAAATTAAAGAAAATTATGTACATGTGATGTTCCTAATCGTTTTCAAAAAAAGTTCCTTGGCATCTTCATATTGGTATATTAATTACTTTAAATGGTGCTGTAAAAGCACTCTAAACAGTACAAGGAGCTTAAACCAGATTGGGCTAAATGCAAAATCTGAAGTTAAAAACCCAACTAATGATTGCAATTTCTTGTTGCTGTCAATAATAATTATGGCAACAGCTAACAAACCTTGAAAAACAGAAAGAAGCAAAATAGATCGAAAACTACCAGTCACAACTGACAGATGAGACCTTTTGACCTGGTTGAAGTGAAGCTTTGTTTCCAGAGAGGTCTGCTAGCTAAGATGATTGTCAGCAGTGAAAAACGTAACCATTGTTTGAGGTCTGAATTTCAGAGTATGCAAAATATGTTATTGAAAACTGAAATATAAGTGTAGCACAGAACCCCTGTGTAATTTAAAGAGTTCCTCAAATTGCCTCTATTCCAGATGGTCATGCAGACTGCAAACCAAAAAAACTTCCATGAAGGAGGCATTGAAGGAATATTTCCTGGCACAACACAACATGTCAGATGGAGGTGACCTGCAAATCATTAGCATTATATCTAGGAGATAAGGAGTTGTGAGCAGTATTACTTAAGCCACTTCAAGCTACCAAAACTGAGATTAATAGCTCATTTAATAGCTCCTGAAATTGGCCTGACTACAGAGCTCTTTACCAACCCATTAGAACAAAGATTACTAAAGTTTTTGACCACATTTCAGACAATGAAAACAATGTAATATGAACCCTAGCAAATTTGTTGTAACCATTACCCAGCTAGTAAATAGAATGGAAATAACACAAAAAAATAACCATGTCATTGAAGGGATTTAATATGGCCTTGTCTACACTAATTGAGTTTTCATTGACGCCTTTCTGCCTGACATTGTACACAGTAGTAGTGATATGTACTTGTAGGTTAAAATTAAATCAGGCATATCGGTTACTTTACATTCTGGTTACATTATTGGTTACTTTATGTCACATGGTACAAAATCACAGGACAGTTATCATGCAATAATCCCCGTCCGTGTTGATATTTGTCCTCCGATTTTTTCCGTGAAAAAGAAACATACTAGTCAACACAAGAGTTTCAACTTTTCCGTTCTCCTATTTATATGGAAGGAAACCAAACTGGCTTTTTTTTTGCTTGCGTCAATCACGTGTGTTATATCCGGGTATCCATGGATATTGCAGGCTTGGCTGCTAAGCCGAATGACGTTTTAGATACGTTGGATCTGACTAATTTCGGTGTAAACTCTTCTTGTATATTGGAGTCTGTTCCGTTACAATTAAAGACTTTGCGACTCTACAACGTGCATTCGCCATCAGATCACCACTGGATTTTTTACTGTGTTTACGCGCAGTTCAATTGCGATGTGAAAATTAATGGGAGGGTTATAAAATAAATAAACCCCACTCTGGCTTGTTGGTATGTCGGCTGATAATGTTCTAGGCTGAGAGATTGTCCTCAAAATTTCACATTTACCCTCGAACCTTTGCTTCTCTGCCAAATATTCATTTTTCGGACGATCTCAGCCGCAGATGTCCATTATCAGCCAACATACCAGCCGCCCGAAGGGGTTTATTTACTAAATATACCCCATTCGATTTTATATCCGTCGCCCAATTTTATAGACAAGACAAAACAAACGAACAAAGTCACATTTTCAGGTCCAACTTTTTAATAAATAGTGTGTATCTTTTTAAACAGTGTTAAAAAGATACCCTCTCGGCCAACTGTTCATTCTTTGGAAAATCTTTCAGCCTCGGGCATTAGCCTCCAATATACCAGCCTCCTGATGGGGTTTATTTACTAATTATAATTTTTAATATGCAAATCAGGTAATTTTGAAATATACGAGAATAAATATAAGTTTAAATAAGCAGTCCCTTTATTATGATATTACACATAAGTACAAAATTTAATGGCTTTGCCATTTTCCAAGTAGAAAAAGATGTCCAGAGTATTGAGAATATTTGCTTATATCAACTATGTTGAAATTAAACAACAAATATATATGAAATACATATATATGAACTGCGGTTATGAAACATATATGTGCACGATCCTTCGCAGTAAAGCACTATTTAAGCAATAGTGAAAATCAGACCTGAAAACAATTCAGGCCTGTACGGGATTCGAACCACTGACCTCTGCGATACTAGTGCAGCGCTCTACCAATTGAGCTAACAACTGAAGCCAACTGGGAGCAGGCCATCAAATTAATTCGCCATAAACCCGTAGATGATAAATCAAACAACAAATATATATGAAATACATATATATGAACTGCGTTTATGAAACGTATATGTACACGATCCTTCGCAGTAAAGCACTATTTAAGCAATAGTGAAAATCAGACCTGAAAACAATTCAGGCCTGTACGGGATTCGAACCACTGACCTCTGCGATACTAGTGCAGAGCTCTACCAATTGAGCTAACAAGCCAACTGGGAGCAGGCCATCAAATTAATTCGACATAAACCCGTAGATGATAAATCAAACAACAAATATATATGAAATACATATATATGAACTGCGGTTATGAAACGTATATGTGCACGATCCTTCGCAGTAAAGCACTATTTAAGCAATAGTGAAAATCAGACCTGAAAAAACACGTAAAAGTAAACACGTAAAAGTATCGATCGAATGGAAACTCCGACTTACCCGCAGGTAGATCAACTGTGCATGTCTTAAGAAATATTGGTAAAATCCGTCACTAGTATCGCAGAGGTCAGTGGTTCGAATCCCTACGGGATTCGAACCACTGACCTCTGCGAATTGAATTGAAATACTGTAATTGAAACTCTCAAAACTATGGCATTGGAAAGTTGAATTAGATAAATTTTAGATATCTACCTTTCATCATCCACACTTCAATTAGGTTTCGCATTCGCGAAAGCAAATGACAACTAAGCCCAGTTTGATTTTTATCAGAATGCTTTTTGAATTGCACCACAAATGCTCCAACTACCTGGTAGTCACCATTTGCGCCCACCACAAGGAAAAACAGAGGTAAAGCATAACGGGTAGTTTGTATGTGGCATCCAGTAGACAAATGTTGCCATATCTTTTCAGGAGTCTGCGCTGCCAGGCACTTTGATGAACAAACAGAAGGGTGCTGGGATCCTGTTCTGTAGTGTGGTCTTCTCCATCTGTTGTGGCTGAAGAGACAATCATCTCCACATGGCTGGAAGTAGATGAAGTCCTCCGGGCTAGATGCTTTCCACTGGATAACTTTTTCTGCCACATTCTCTTGATCAATTTTTGAGAATCTGTGCTTTATGGTAGCTCGTTACATGTGGCTCCTTATATCACTCAGCTTAGGATAAAATCTACGGTTTGAGGGAGATGGTTGGATTTCATCCTTTGCTAATATTTCATTTTTTATGTAGACAGTCAGGTGTCTCCGTATTTCATGGGTGTCTTTCATTCCCTCATTGACAAGCTTTTCAGTTTGTCTGATGATCCTGTCATCCACAGGCTGAGATAGGCTGCTCCCCTGGAATGAAATGAGAATAATATGTGTTAAGATATTAATTTCTCTTAAGGCATGTTCTGCTTAAGTTAAACAGAGAGAAGTGTCATAGCTCCAACAAGACACCTTATTAAATACCAGAATGAAAGCATAATTTTTTTTCTGATTAACCAAACATTGATTGGTACTGGCAGTTGCGGGTGGACTTCATACCCTCACCTTCTATTACCTTACCTCTCCCATAAGATGATGTGCATGGTTAGTCTCAGTAGGAAACTCTATGTAAATTCTCTGCTCAGACCTCACATTTCCTTTTGCCATATCATCTCTCAATCATTTTGATGCTTTTGATCTTTCATGTTTTGTATCTTTTTCAATCTGCAGTGAGTTGTAAATTTTAATATTAAATACTGAGGAAGAACATTTTTATTGTATTTTAATGTCTCATCCTGGCTGCGCTTCAAATTTAATGTGGCAATTTATTGTTGAAAGAGATTATTAGTTTTATTCTGAATGCACACATACTTATTTACAAAGAGAGATGAAATACAGCTGGTTGTAAAAGCAACTGAGAAATGAAAGCAAAAATAATGATGAAGATTGTGTATGTTCAAATAGCTGAATTTATTCTATTGAGTGAATGGTGAAATTCTTAAATGATGATGGAAGTTTATGTTTCTGTATGAAAAAATTACGTTCCTGGTTAAGTGTAGTTGTTTTAGTGAATGATTAACTTCAGTAGTATACACCATGATTTCCAAAGTCCTTGTGAGCCTTGTAACTGGAAAATTTTACGATGTTTGTCGTTTCTTATTTTGAAATCATCTTTTTGGCATGATCCAAAGACTGAACGTAGCCGAATGTTTCGGAAATTTCCACGGAAAAAGAAGATTCTTTCACTTCTTCCATTGTAAACATAGATACCACATTCAATTCTCCCGCCAGATTTTCCCGCTTGAACAGGCAGCTCATCGGAAGAGGGGAGTTAAAGTTTAACTGGCGAAACCATCAAGACTGAGGGGCGAGGGGATGGGAAGGTTACTCTTCTTTATTTATAGCCTTTTTATATGTATAGCTGGCTTTTTGTACGGCGTAAAACGGTAATCCTGAAAGATACCTGCAACACTCGCAATTCTATTTTATATTGGTTCTGATGTTAGCCTTCGATGGGATAGTAAGGATAGTCGTTGATTTTAAAGCCCAAGCACATAATCATGATTAAATGTGACTTCGCTCAAAGTTGCTTCCTTTTAATATGTTACTTTTAAGGACTTCATTACTAACACCCTCTTTCAACGCCAAAAAAAGTATGGCTTGGTTTTATCGTATTGCTTAAGACATCATTGCAAATAATCCTCACCGTATGTTATGTACTTATATATTGTCCTGTAGTACTGAAAAGTAACATCGGGTGAAGTAGCATAGAGTCCTTCATTTAAGTAAGTAGGTCCGGAAACATTCTTCTGCTTGTCCACCGAGTTACTTATTAGTCTGCAACTCCGTACACTAAAAAGATGCGTGGCCTAGTCTAACCTTAGCCTGCTTGCGTGCGCAGCACGAACTACTGGTTTCACACTTACGCCGCCATGTTAATTTCCGAAGATTACAGTGCGGTCGGAAGATGACGTCACAACCATGATCGGAAAGTGCTAATCATTCGGGTCTACTTCACCCTATGTTATCTAATGTCGACCGCACTGGATATCCGGGAAAAAGCTCTGGGTGAAGACCATTCAAAAACCGCTGACCGCTATCATTCCTTAGGAGTTACTCAACATTCACTTGGAGACTTTGTCTCAGCCCTTGAGTCAAAGAAGCGTGCACTGGATATCCGGTTAAAAGTTCTTGGTGAAGACCATTCAGAAACCGCTGACCGCTATCATTCCTCAGGAGTTACTCAACATTCACTTGGAGACTTTGTCTCAGCCCTTGAGTCAAAAAAGCGTGCACTGGATATCCTGTTAACAGCTCTGGGTGAGGACCATTCACGAGCCGCTGGCAGCTATCATTCCTTGGGAGCTACTCAACATTCACTTGGAGACTTTGTCTCAGCACTTGAGTCAGGCAAGCGTGCAGTGGATATCAGGTTAAAAGCTCTCGGTGAAGACCATTCACAAACCGCTGACAGCTATCCATTCCTTAGGAGTTACTCAACATTCACTTGGGGACTTTGTCTCAGCCCTTGAGTCAAAGAAGCGTGCACTGGATATCCGGTTAAAAGCTCTGGGTGAAGACCATTCAGAAACCGCTGACAGCTATCATTCCTTAGGAGTTACTCAACATTCACTTGGAGACTTTGTCTCAGCCCTTGAGTCAGACAAGCCTGCACTGGATATCCAGGTAAAAGCTCAGGGTGAAGACCATTCACAAACCGCTGACAGCTATTATTCCTTAGGAGTTACTCAACATTTACTTGGAGACTTTGTCTCAGCTCTTGAGTCAGGCAAGCCTGCACTGGATATCCAGGTAAAAGCTTAGGGTGAAGACCATTCACAAACCGCTGACAGCTATTATTCCTTAGGAGTTACTCAACATTCACTTGGAGACTTTGTCTCAGCCCTTGAGTCAAAGAAGCGTGCAATGGATATCCAGTTTAAAGTTCTAAGTGAAGACCATTCAGAAACCGCTGACAGCTATCATTCCTTAGGAGTTACTCAACATTCACTCGGAGACTTTGTCTCAGCCCTTGAGTCAAAGAGGCGTGCACTGGATATCCGGTTAAAATCTCTGGTTGAAGACTATTCAGAAACCGCTGACAGCTGTTATTTCTTAGGAGTTACTCAACATTTACTTGGAGACTTTGTCTCAGCTCTTGAGTCAGGTAAGCCTGCACTGGATATCCAGGTAAAAGCTCAGGGTGAAGACCATTCACAAACCGCTGACAGCTATTATTCCTTAGGAGTTACTCAACATTCACTTGGAGACTTTGTCTCAGCCCTTGAGTCAAAGAAGCGTGCAATGCATATCCAGTTTAAAGTTCTAGGTGAAGACCATTCAGAAACTGCTGACAGCTATCATTCCTTAGGAATTACTCAACATTCACTTGGAGACTTTGTCTCAGCCCTTGAGTCAAAGAAGCGAGCACTGGGTATCCGGTTAAAAGCTCTGGGTGAAGACCATTCACGAGTCGCTGGCAGCTATCATTCCTTGGGAGCTACTCAACATTCACTTGGAGACCTTGTCTCAGCACTTGAGACAGGCAAGCGCGCAGTGGATATCCGGTTTAAAGCTCTCGGTGAAGACCATTCAAAAACCGCTGACAGCTATCCTTAGGAGTCACTCAACATTCACTTGGGGACTTTGTCTCAGACCTTGGGTCAAAGAAGCGTGCACTGGATATCCGGTTAAAAGCTCTGGGTGAAGACCATTCAGAAACCGCTGACAGCTATCATTCCTTAGGAGTTACTCAACATTCACTTGGAGACTTTGTCTCAGCCCTTGAGTCAAAGAAGCGTGCACTGGATATCCGGTTAAAAGCTCTGGGTGAAGACCATTCACGAGCCGCTGGCAGCTATCATTCCTTGGGAGCTACTCAACATTCACTTGGAGACCTTGTCTCAGCACTTGAGACAGGCAAGCGTGCAGTGGATATCCGGTTAAAAGCTCTCGGTGAAGACCATTCAAAAACCGCTGACAGCTATCATTCCTTAGGAGTTACTCAACATTCACTTGGAGACTTTGTCTCAGCCCTTGAGTCAAAGAAGCGTGCACTGGATATCCGGTTAAAAGCTCTGGGTGAAGACCATTCACGAGCCGCTGGCAGCTATCATTCCTCGGCAGCTACTCAACATTCACTTGGAGACCTTGTCTCAGCACTTGAGACAGGCAAGCGTGCAGTGGATATCCGGTTAAAAGCTCTCGGTGAAGACCATTCAAAAACCGCTGACAGCTATCCTTAGGAGTTACTCAACATTCACTTGGGGACTTTGTTTCAGACCTTGAGTCAAAGAAGCGTGCACTGGATATCCGGTTAAAAGCTCTGGGTGAAGACCATTCAGAAACCGCTGACAGCTATCATTCCTTAGGAGTTACTCAACATTCACTCGGAGATCTAGTCTCTGCTCTTTACTCAGCTAAACGTGCACTCGATATCAGAATAAAGGTCCTTGTGGAAGAACATTCAGAAACCGCTTAAAGTCGATTGATGGTGAAGGATATAGAAAAGTCTCTGTCAAGAAACTCATGCAGTTGCAGTTGAATATTTATATATCCCTGCGCAGGTTTAGAGATACGGCGCTTGTGACTTTTCCGAGGACAATAGTTGAATAATTGTCTTACTAGGCAGCATGACCATCGTATAAAAGTTTAAAACTAATTGTCTTAGAAATAGAAAGAAGAACAAAAGATTTTTGTCGCCATTTACGCCGTTTCGCATAGGTAAATAGTACAGCGAAATTAGAAACCTAAACCTATAGATGTATTATAAATTCGTTATAATATGTTCTCTTACTACTTTTTCTTCTTAGCGCAGTCAATATTTGATAAGTTTTCCTTTTGTAACTTCAAAAGGTTTGTTTTGCGAATAGTTATTAATTTATATCCTTCGCGTGTCTGATTGTAACTTCCAGTTTTGGAAATATACACTAATGAAATAAGTTCGTCAGTATGTTTATAGCTGCTATCGTCGTTTTCATCTTCGCAATATCCGCCAATCTGTTATTTTAGCATGGAATTGTAATGATGTCATAACGCAAGAAGCGAATCTTTCACATAATTACACGCCTCAAACTCGCATTGAATGATTGATAGTGCTTGTTATGGGAGGCTTTTCTCTTTTGGAAAGAGTTTCTAAAGTGACGCAATTTATCTGTTAAGCTACTTCGATAAAGGTCTTATCAACGACTGAAGTTTACAAAGTTTATAATTATATTTAACAAAACATTAAATATGCGCGCGAAGATAAAGTTTCCCGCTGATGGGGAAATTATAACTTGGGGCATGCTCTGTTCTTTTTTTCCATTTGAAATAGATTATTTTAAGATGATATTTGACTATATTCTTCGTTAGTTATGAATATTTTTACTTTAACAGTTGAGCAGTTTGTATATTTAAACACCTGTTAGCACATGGATGGTCTTCGCAACTAGAAATTACCAAGGCAGACACCTCTAACTTTTTAATTAAATGCAGTGTTAAAGACAACTTTTTGTCTGTAATTTTGGTGATTGTTTTGTTTGTAATTCGACAACTACATCGTAGATCTTCTATTTGCAACACGTGATCAAAGTGAGGGAGCCAATGAAATTGCCGTATTGTCCACAATAGCTACAGTTTTGTCCTTTAAGACGCGAGAGAGCAAGATAGGGAGCCTGAGTCTATTAAGCTTCTTTGAACGCAAACTTTAATTACTTGAGAGGCAGGTTACCTTCAGAGCTGACGATTTAACAACAACATTATCTCAATGTTCCCTCGTGTAACTCGAGAACTAGATTGGAATGTTCGACGTGATTACATAATCAGTCCAGAAAGTTACATAACATTCGAGGGTTACATAACCTTTAAGAGTTACATACATATGATGCACGATCCTCGCAGTAGATAGCGCTATTTAAGCAATAGCGAAAATCAGACCTGAAAAAAAAAATCAGGCCTGTACGGGATTCGAACCACTGACCCCTGCGATACTAGTGCAGCGCTCTACCAATTGAGCTAACAAGCCAACTGGGAGCAGGCCGTTAAGTTAGAGCTTACACTGCTTCTAACAGAACAGGGCCAAAAGACCCACTTTCGATTAATTATGAAAGAGGTCAGAAGAACTGGGTTGATTGCTGTAAGGGAAGGAATGTTGCTGAAAAGCTGCGTTAAATACACAATGATAAGCAAAAGATTGTTCTTCAATGCGTCAACTTGTTCTGCTTGGGTTTTCTTTTCTTTACTCGCCTTAAAGACCAGTTATTATTCATTGCAGAAGGGAGGAGGATCTTAGGGGGACCACATTTTGTTTTCGTCGCCAAAGGATGTAAGGGGGAAGGGACTTTAGAAAATTTAGTGATTGCCAACCAACTGCGAACGAGGGGGGGGGGGGCGGGGGAAGAATCATCAGAATATAAGAGAGATTTATGGGAAGATCGGATGATTTTTATCTTGACACAACCAAAATTCTCTAACCTTCTCCTCCAAGGCGAAACTGATGGCCCGTCACTTACGCTCCTGATGTCTCTCTAGTTTGTTCAGTTGTTCCTACTTGTGACAAGACCAATTCCAACTTTCCTTCCAAAGTGGTCACGCTCTTTAACATGTGTTATATATTTGCACATCATGGCCATTAATCCACGACATGCAAGACAAGTTGCGAAAAAACAAAACTGAAAATAGCCTCTTCGAGGAGGCTCTTTTTGACCGAAGATCAAATTACATTTGTCGGAAGTGTCTAAAACCTACCCTTCCCATCCTTGAGATTTGGACACAGGGATGCAGGCAGCAGCCATTCTTCCCAATGACCAGTCCCTGGTTTGACAATAGGCTTTCTTGCGTTTTTTAAGAGCGCTTCATGTCCGCTTCAAGCGAAAACTCAGCGACAGCCAAGGTGTTGTTCATTTAATCATGATATGACTCCAAAACAAAAGTATTCAACAATGCTTTTAAATAATCTGCAAAGGACACCTATCAAGTTGGACATGCCTCAATGAGTCTTTTATGAAGAAGACAAAATGTTCATTCATGAGATAGATGTTTTGACCGCAACAGTTTCGAGTGTTTTCGGCATTAGTAATGAGATCTAATAATATCTCTGATAAAAGACTCGAAAGACAAACATTAGGGGAGTTATTCTCTCGTCACACTCACCACTGACGCGGCTCTTCGCAGATATCTGCAGTCCACCTGTCCCTGATCGAACAGAAATTTGGATTCCCAAAGACTTTACGACCTTTCAAGATGTGAAGGTAAGTAAATATGTTTCACTGTGTCGGTCAAAGCTTGTTCTGGATGTGGACAACCACAAACGTTAGCATGAGCTGCTGTTTTCGTCAGGCTGGACTGATTCTTATTGGTCAGGGAAGTGTATATGCTCTTTCAAGTTTTTAGTCTACGTTACTTGTGCAGTAACTAAGTTTGGAGCCGCCGACAGGAAATATTTTTATTAATCTTGAGCAAACTCAATGGTGACGACGAGCATTTCACAACGAAAAAGCCGAAGGAAATTATTACGAATATTATTTGCCTTAGGTCAGCAGCCACATCTCACGCAATTAATCTCTCTCTTTCTGTTGATAAGTCATATTTCTAGATCTCAGCAGCGGTTATAGCCACTGTTATTATATTCATACTATGTGTTGTTGCCGCGATTACGCCATAGCAAAATGTTGTAAAGAGACGGCTGAAACGGTCTATTGAACCCACCATTGAATTGAATGTATCTTATGCTCCTGTTTGTGAAGTGTCATATGTAGATGTTTTCATAATCCTAACCTGTCCCAATCTAAGCAGAAAATTTAATCTAACTTTGCTGAAAACAAAACTTTTTAATGGATATGCCGTTTAAGGCAAAATAAATTGCACCCAGCGCTACGTCACAGTTGAGACATGTTGGCGACACTCAGCTGATTAGCTATTCCTTTGGTTTATCGCAGCGATTTTCATTCGAGCGTCGAACGTAATCCTAGATTATCATGGTTTTGCTATACTTCGGTCTGTGATTGGTTAAGAAAATTCGCGCCACCTTCTCACATCCAATGAGATTGAAAACTAAAACCAAACGCGTCTGAGTCCATTCCATTTTCCCGCGCTTTAGACAGTTTGCTTGTTTCTACTTCGAGTTCTCATTGGCTCCTTCTGACATATTTCTTTGTTCTCAGCGAGTAAACTGAGAAATGCTCTCCTAAATGCCAATTAATCGAAATGCTCTCTAAAATAGACCCTTATCTCAGAAATTCTTTATCTCTTCCCCGTCAAGCGCCTCTACACGTGACTTAAAACGCTGCAAGATGTGTTTTGGTTAACTTGTATCAGGCAGCCATCCGCGTCCCTCTCTCTTGAACATACTCGCTGTAAAAGAAGCCATTCCTCCGTATTTTATTCTCTACAATATATATCGTTTAAAGATAAGTCATTATGACTTAAAGAGAAAATTCGGTCCAGAAACCAGCATTTGGATACCTGTTGCTTATCTTCCAAACAAGTGATCAGCATTGGTTTTTTTTTCGAGATAATTGATTGATGCGTGACGTATAGCGTGGGATGCACGCGCGATATGTGAAGCAAACGCTTATGAAAGGCTCGAAGGGAGACGAGAAGTGAGTTCCCACGTGGACACCTCGTGAACTGAGCGCGACGTGAGCGCGTCCGTTTTTCCACACTTCTGATAGGACGATTCACATCTTTCCTTCTACAACGTCATCATGCTCTTTTAATTAACATGCACATACACCTGCATATCTTAGAATTCATTCTTCCATAGCATTTGACCCCCCCCCCCCGCCCACCGTCCTTCCTTTAACCTTCTCAAACCTCACCATCCTTGTGGACAGCCCTCTGGCTGATCTGGAACAAGGCACGAGTCTGACTATTAATCATGCGGGACAAGCACGATCAAAAATTTGCTCAGTGAAAAAGGTTTCTCCGACGAGGCCCTTTTTGACCAAAGACTGAATTGATATTGACCAAAGTGTCTAAAACGTACCCTCCTCACCCCTGACGTTTTGGACACACGGCTGCCAGTAACCCACTTCCTCAATGGCAAATCCTTAGCTTCGAAGGATAAGCATTCTTTCATTGTTTTAGAGCGTTTAGACTGAATGTCCGCCTTCAAGCGATTTCTCAGATATGGACACGTCATGGTAGATCTAGGCTATTATGCACTACAGTGATTGAACTCGATCATTTAACCATGGCATGACTCCAAAACAAAAACTATTCAACAATGCTTTTAAATAATCTGCAAAGAACACCTATCAAATTGGACATGCCTCTCTGACTCGAACACAAAAAGTTCATTCACAACAAAGAAATCTTGATGAAAATGAAAATATTTTTACAGATCTTGAGCGAACTCAATAGTGATCACGAGCATTTGACAACGACAAGTCCGAAGGAAATTATCACGAATATCGTTGGTTTGCCTTAGGTCACCCACATCTCACGCAGTTAATTTCTATTTTTCTGTCAGCCCGACTAGTCACATTTCTTGATATCAGCTGCAGTGATGTACACTGTTATTATTTCCATACTAGTTGAGGTTTGAGTTACATATTTCGGTATACTAAGTGTTGTTGCCGAGATTGCGCCACACAAAACTGTTGGAAAGATATTGAAGCGGTCCAGTGACCCCACCATTGAATCGAATATATCTTATGTTCCTGTTTGTGAAATGGAGGTGTTGTATGAAGATATCTTCACAATCCTAACCCGTTGCAATCTAAGTAGTACTTAATTCCATAAAAGTGACGAAAATTTAACCTAACTTTTCTGAAAACAAAACTTTTCGATGGATGTGCCTACGGCAAAATAAATCGCAGCCAGCGCTGCGTCATAGTAGAGACATGTTGGCGACACTCAACTGATTAGCTATTGATTTGGTTTATGGCTGCAATTTTCAATCGAGCGTTGAACGTACTCCTAGATTCCTATGGCTTTACTTTACTTCGCTCTGTGATTGGTTAAGAAACTCGCACCATTCTCACATCCAATCAGATTCAAAACTAAAACCAAAGGCGTCTAAGTCCATTCCATTTTCCTGCGCTTCAGACAGTTTGCTTGTTTCTACTTCGAGGGGGAGCAGGCTTGGCATAGTGATGAGAGCGCTCGCCTTTGACCAAAGTGTCCCGGTTTCGATTCCCGGACCCGGCGTCATAAGTGGATTGAGTTTGTTGGTTCTCTACTCTGCTCCGAGAGGTTTTTCTCCGGGTACTCCAGTTTTCTCCTCTCCTCAAAAACCATCATCATTTGAATTGATTTAATTTAGAGTTTATTTAGATTTACACACGACCCCACAAGCTGTTCAGCTTTAAACATTATCGTGTCTTAATAAAGGTGTTATTATTATTATTATTATTATTATTACTGTTCTCATTGACTCCCCCTAACATTTTCCTTTGTTCTCAGCGAGTGAATGCTTTGACAATTTTTCCTTTTGTTTTACGATGATCAATCAAAATGGTCTCTTAAACAGACCCTTATCTGGAATAATTTTTTATCTCCTCCCTGTCAGCGCCACTGGACCTGCCTCAAAACACTACAAGATTAGTTTAATTTGGTTAACCTGTGTCAGGCATGCAGCCATCTGCGACTCGTTCACCTGAGAAACAAGTCATGAGAAACATGTTTTGACGTAATAAGTCGTGAGAAACATCTTTTGACGTCTTTCTGAATATATTCTCGAATGCCTCGGACGTTAGTAACGAGATCGAACTATCAAACAACAACAAACATATGAAACATATGTATGAACTGCGGTTATGAAACGTATATATGCACGATCCTTCGCAGTAAAGCACTACTTGAGCAATAGTGAAAATCAGACCTGAAAAAAATTTCAGGCCTGTACGGGATTCCTGAAATTTTTTTCAGGTCTGATTTTCACTATTGCTCAAGTAGTGCTTTACTGCGAAGGATCGTGCATATATACGTTTCATAACCGCAGTTCATACATATGTTTCATATGTTTGTTGTTGTTTGATTTATCATCTACGGGTTTATGTCGAATTAATTTGATGGCCTGCTCCCAGTTGGCTTGTTAGCTCAATTGGTAGAGCGCTGCACTAGTATCGCAGAGGTCAGTGGTTCGAATCCCGTACAGGCCTGAAATTTTTTTCAGGTCTGATTTTCACTATTGCTCAAGTAGTGCTTTACTGCGAAGGATCGTGCATATATACGAGATCGAACTATCGTTTGTTCCTAAATAGAAGCAGGCAACTTTCGCTTCATCCCATCCCGCTTCTCTCTGGGCGGTGCTTTGTGCTGTGTATTTCAAGTTGTTGACTCGTTGCCACGACTCAAAGATATTGTTTGTTTTCCGAACGACTTCGGACTCCAATTTGTAGAAGTGAGTAATTCATCACATTCCCTTTTGTTGCCTATTACTTGCACCAAACAGAACAGTGACATGCGGAGTATGTAGCCAACACATTGTAAGTTTTATTAGGAGTGCGCCTAAATATCGACTACTTGATCGTTGAAAAGAAGCATTTATGAACATCCCTAGCGAAAACAAAACTAATCGTAAACATTTCGTTTGAAATAGCTAAAAAAATACAACTGCTTGATCCTGAAGGGGTGTGTGTGTGTGTTGGGGGGGGGGGGGAAGGTATTTCTTATAATGACTTAGGTGGGGAAGCTCCTCCCGATGGACGGACCTTTTGCAGGCTTTAGATTCTCAAAAGGGTTACATATTTTGTCGGTCCCATATCCAATGGTAGGTTTAAAAGGTGTTATTTTGTGTGGAAAGTGTACGAAAAAGAAACCTCTTCTATGGTTGATAAAATGACGGGAATCTGTCCATCTAGAACTTCATCGAATACCCCCTCCCCCGTTTTTAAACCACAGAGAGCAGCTAGT
Organism: Stylophora pistillata; assembly: GCF_964205215.1. NCBI lineage: Eukaryota > Metazoa > Cnidaria > Anthozoa > Scleractinia > Pocilloporidae > Stylophora > Stylophora pistillata. The sequence goes on along the minus strand of NC_142531.1, from coordinate 22,889,653 downwards.
CTCCAGCGGCATTGCATCCTAACCACTTTTTTTTTCTCAGACATTTAACATTGTCAACCCAGCCAGGCCCTGTAGAAGTTCTTCTACACAAGAAGAGAATACTCGTTACTAGTGTGTCACTTCAACAAAGGCGAGAGCCGGTGAGTTATTTCTTCGTTTTATTTCTTCGTTTCATTTGGACCACTTGTTTGTTGAGTCAACGCCGTCCGAAATTAGAAATTTCGTAGTAGCGCTAGACAAGATCTCGGAGTCGAATTTACCTCTTCAGAACGTCAGCTTTGTTAATCACACCTCCCCTCGCTGTTAATATAAAAGTGGCTCGAATTTAGCCATGGCTAACACTGCATCTTTACCAAATTTCTTTCTAACGCTAATACACTGTCGTTTCAGCCTTTCACTGGGGAACCCGTTGAAAACAAGAGGGGAAGTTCACTTCGATTGAGACAAGAAAAGGTGAGACTTCTCTGCGTTTCAGTAGGACCCCGAACAAATTTGCACGTTTGTCGGATAATACTGCAAAAAATACTGTCAAAAATTAAAAGCATTTGAGAAAGGAACAAATCAACGGTACGCTTTAAAGAGGCGGAAGTAGCTCGAACAAGAACTCAATTCAATTTATTAGCTGTAAAATATTCGCGATTGTGCAGTAATTGATGTATTCTCAATCAGCCGAGCTTTTGAGCGCTAAAGCTCAGCTTGAAATTCTACTCCGACAGGGGGAAACAGGATGCAATCATTTGTATACTCGATCTGTCGATACCATAGCTTGACTGACGCAAGATTTTATTAGAGCGTTTGCGACTCCTTCAATTAACGGGACAAAAATGACTCGAATGGTTGTATCTATCAGCTATCGGTCTTCTCTCTCATGTCTCCGTGGCGCGGTGGATCTAGGGGAGAGAACGGGGGGCCCGGGACCCTCTTTATTTTGGGGTAAAATAATGAAGGCATAGGGAAGAAAAGCCGGCAGGTGAACACACACAAACAAAAACGCCCCCCCCCCCCCCCACCCATTAGCTTTAGGTGTGGATTCGTCACTGTGTATGTTTCTAAGAGATTTAAGGGTTGTGTAACATAATAAGAGAAGCTTAGGTTATTAAATCCATCTTGATGGAAAACAAAATAAAGTTTAAATGCGACGAAAGCATGCCAATATGCATGCACCCATAACAGCTAACCCTCATTCCATAATGCAATATAAGTATCGACGCGTAATCATTCGTCCTCATGGGCTGATTAAGTCTACGTTTAGCAGCGCACAGCACGTCACGATCTGTAATTCACAGTTTGATTCTAATCAGTAGTAACCGAAAATTGTAAGAACAACGATTTACCATTATTTATCATGTTTATCCTTTTTCGGACACGAAAAATCTGTGTTTCTATGCGTCCACGAGACAAAGGATAACTCTTTAGAAAGGTCAAGTTTTTAGCCAAATCTGACCATTATGTTTGTGGCTTTAGTCCAAAATTGCGCAACATGAAAAGGGTTCTTGTCGAGAGCAAAAACAAAATTTGTTAAGTCACCAGAAACGTCTTTTGACTTCTATCTGAATATATTCGAATGCCTCGGACGTTAGTCATGAGATCGAAATATCGTTTGTTCCCGAAAACAGGCAGGCAGCTTTCGCTTCATCCCATCCCGCTTCTCTTTGGGCGGTATTTTATGCTGTTTATTTCAAGTTGTTGAAGCGTTGCCACGACTCAAAGACTTTTTGTCTTCCGAACGATTCTACACTCCAAATTGTAGGAGTGAGTAAATTCATCACATTCCCTTTTATAGCCCACATATTACTATTATAAGTTTTATTAGGAGATGCGCCAACATATCGACGGCCTAATTGTTGAAGAGAAGTATTTGTGCACATCCCAGGCGAGAACAAAACTAACCGCAAACATTTAATTTGCCAGCTATAGAATTCACCCGCTTGATCTTCGAGGGGTGGGGAGGGGGAGGCATTTCTTATGATGACTTAGATGGGGAGGCTCCGCCCAATGGACGGACCTTTTGCAGGCTTTAGATTCTTCAAAGGGTCACAGATTCTGTTGTTTAGTTGATAAAACCGACGGGAATCTTCCCATCTAGAACTTCATGGAGAATCCTCTACTCCGGCTTTAAACCGCCGAGAACACTGAGGTAGTCTCTAGCGGCATTGCATCCCGGCTTACTACTTTTTTCCTCAAACATTTTACATTGTTATTCTAGCCAGACCTGGTGGAAGTTCTTAGTTTATTCTAGCATTGCATCTTTACCAAATTTCTTTCTAACATTAATACGCTGTTGTTTCAGCCTTTCATTGGGGAAGCTGTTGGAAAGCAAGAGGGGAAGTTTACTTTGATTACGACAAGAAAAGGTGAGACATCTTTGCGCTTTATTAGGTCCTCCAACTTATTTAGACGTTAGATAATAATGTAAAGAGATACTGTTCGAAATTTAAAGCATTTGAGAAAGGAATGAGTCGACGGTACGCTTTAAAAGAGTCAAAGTAGCTTGGATAAGAACTCAATTCAATTTATTCGCTGTAATCGAGCCTTTTCGTCGTATTAAGCGAGTTTAAATGTTCTCGATTGTGCAATAGCTGATGCATTTTTAATCAGCCGAATTTTTACGTCCTAAAGTTAAGCTTGAAATTCTATATTGACCAGCGGAAACAGAATGTGATCCTTTCTTTATTTAATCTGTCGATACCATGCTCTGACTGACGCAAAATTTGATTAAAGCTTTTGCGTCTCCTTGCATTAAAAGGCCAAAAATGACTCGAATGGTTGTAACTATCAGATATCGGTCTTCTCTCTCATGCATGTTTCCAAGCGATTACCCAACGAACTGTTCGCAAATAGAAACCGAAAGTACAGGGGAGTATAACCTAAAAAGGGATTGGGGCGAGACGGGACACACTCTGACTAGTGTGAATAGTGGGTTTACCACAGAACCATCAACCAACAAAAGCCCAGAATAGTTGCATGAAGGCCTCCTCTACTTTTTACGTTAAGCGTGATTGAGCAAATTTTTTTCTCGTGAATCGTGATTTGAATAAATAATTCATTCATGAATCGTGATTAAAGATGGTAAGATCTTTCTATTTCAATGTGACCCGTGAATTAAGTGTCAAATAAATCGTGATTCGTCTACCATTTTGTTTTGCGTGATAAATTTCCGGCTACTTTATTGTACGTATTGTTCTCGAATGGCTTTGGTTAGGTGTTGACAGGAGATGGACTTCATGTGGATCGATAAAAGTCCCAAAAAAAGACCATTTCTAGCTTGTGCAGCCGCCCCATCCCCTCAAAAAAATCGGGAAGGGGATGGGGCGGCTGTACACAGGCTAACCACTACTGGTTCTTGAACAACTAGAATAAACATAGAGGGCATTACATCATCGTTTGTGGCGTAAAACTGGCACGACTAGAAAAGTTAGATGGAACTCAACATGATTGTCTTGAATTTCGCGTGAACGTAAAAGAGTTTTGGATATTATTTGTGATGCGTGAAAAAGGCCAAATAATTTTTACGCGACTGAGTTCTACAAACGGGTGTAGGGGACCCTGTTGCATGATATGTCAAGCGATAATTCGTAGATCTAGACAGAACACAAATTTCCCGTCATTAGAGTCAAGATGTGCTTATTTACATGAGTATTGTTTAACTAACACAAAGTTACCTGTAAGACCGATTTAAAATTCTTTGCGAAACAAGATACTAGGTAGCTTCCTTGCTTTCCTGCAGGCATACGTGAGCTCATTCGCACGCATGAAAATATGACTTTCCTTTATTGAAGATAATATGTTCCAATGAAACTAGGACCTAAGCGCAAATCTTGACTCCAGTCGTTCAAAGTTATGTTAATTATTACTTTTCGCGGTATCCTATTCTTGGGTTTCACCCACGTGACTAATAGCTTAGCAACGGTTACTATCCGCCATCTTGGTGTTTTTCGAGCGTAAACAAACCGTATCTAACGAAGAGTTCATGTGAGAAAGAAGGGATGGTTTTTATGCATTGTTGTTGGGTGTTCGAGCAAAAGTAGAAAGCATAAAGACTAAGGATTTTTTCGTATAATAATTTAATAATTTTATTATTTTTATAGCGCAAAATTCATTAGATATATGATCTAATGCGCTATACCTAAGATCATTACAAATCAAGTGGAAGAACAGGAGGAACTAGAAGTTGTTGTATGGTTCGTGACTTGCGGCTGTTGTAGATCCTCGATTTTTTGGTCGAGCTTTTCTTTGAGCTTCTTAGCCGATGAGAAATCGATGTCTTTAGCCCTCGCATACGGCACTTCATTGACATATGTCGGCAAAATCCATGAGCATTTTACCTGAGTGCAAGCGACCTTGGGGTGTCACGAAAACTCACACCCCGAAAACTTAGACCTCAGACCTCAGACCCCGAAAACTCAGACCCCGCGAAAATTCAAGAGATAAACTCGACTCGTGATCACTCCTGGTAATGCCGCGTGGACACCGCGGAAATACGTTTTGGTGACGTCACAGTGGTCAGTGGTCATCAACATTAGGCTGCCAAGTGCTACCATGTGTTTGTGGACTGAGTTCGATGAAAATATCGGCCTTTTGCATGGTTTTAAGTTGGAAAATATTCGTGATACTTCTCCTTGTTTATTATGGTTGATCCTTTGAATGGGTTTTTAATACTAAAACCACGTCTTAACAAATAGCGGTACAGGGGAGTCATTTTGTTCGAAGTTTTGTGCTGTTTGCTGACTTTAGCTGGCCGTTGTTACGAAGTGCGATCATGGTTCGTCAGTCGCCCTCGCCTTCAGAATTGTCAAAAACAGCGATAGTTATCCAGACAAAGCAAGAGATTAGTTCTGTAAGATAATTTTCTAGCGAGTCTGAAGACTGGTTGGATTTTTAAGTGTTATTAGCATGAAGCGATACACGTAATTATTGAGTTGTGAAAATATTCACACTCACTTTGCGCCGACGTGGGGTGCCTTTTCATTTTGGAAATCATTCGCTTGGTTAAGAATTTTACTTTTCTAGACTGATTTTTCGCCATTCCACCTTCCTGATTTTCTGTGCCTTTAAGAACGGGTGTCCGTAACGCTCGAAACGTCAGCTTTTGTAATCGTTACGGTTGCCAATTTACCATTTCAACTTTGTTGATATATCCAAATTAAAATATGAAAACATTTGTTCATTTCATATACTTGCAGTTTTATCAAAAAGGTATCTCTCATGAACAGAATAACGCCTGACTAAAGCTCATATAATGGTAATGTTTACAAAGGGAGTGGAAATCGAAGAAATTGTGATTTGTTTGTATTTGAGACCATCCAACATGATTGATTCATTTACAATTTATCTTGAATTAAGTCTTTATTGATATTAATCGGTTGTAGATCTCCATTACTTGTCTTCGGTACGTTTGCTTGTACCTGTTACTACAACTGCTACTTTAATTTCCCAAACAGCTCTATTTGTTTTACACGATAGCATTTTCAATGAAACCCACTTTTTTATTATGATTATGATTATGATGATGATGATGATTATTATTACTATATATTTATAACTCAGTCACTTGAAACTTTTACAGGCACATGTATGTTTACCTGAAGTATATTCCACTATCTTGCATGTGCATTGCATTAATTTATGCAAATAATCAACTACTCTTCTTCAATTCATTTTTTTTAGATTAGCTTTGCATAGCTTTATATAGTTTCCATGTGCTTAAGGAATCATATACGTCATATGCTCTGAAGCACTGTAAGGATAATTATGATCCCCATCAGTAATATTACATCATATCCCCACACTGAGAACATCATTATGAAACATTCCTATTTGACTTGTTACCATTTTTTTTCAAGGTGGCAAAATATAATTATATGTATTGCTGAAACTCGTTGAAAATTTCTTATTGACTACAACTAGCATAGCCATACCAGTGCTCCCCTTCCCTGTAATAATTTGGGAAAAGGACATCTGCATGGTGCTATCATTGTGCATGTTTGGGAATATCCCATCCCTGATTTTTATTTGACTAGATGGGCACAGCAGTACAAAGGCTAATTACAAGCTTTTGGTTACTCCTCATGACTTACTGTTAACTGGGAATTGACAGCTGACTTAATCTAATCAATTTTCTCCTGAACATTTTTTAACTTCATTTGTTAGACTTCAGAAAATACTTCTGATAATTTCCCTCAGACATTCATAATTTGGAAGATTAATCATTGTTCTTTACACCTCCATAAACACCCAAAAGAATTCTTAGTTTATAACTCAGGGAGCTTCTGAATATAAGAAATCAAGTTTAGAAGATAGGTGATTCATTCAAGGCTGTTGCAATATGACAAAAGACAATGCAGTGCTTTATTCACATCGATTAAATTATATTATAATAATTAGTTTACCTTACCGTAGTTTTGTTTCTTAAAAATTTGTTTTCTAGTAGTACCAAGATGGTAATGTTACTTTGTGAATCAGGGAGCTAAATAAAGCAGAAGTATTCTGTTAGCTCAGTACATTTTATGTTGCAGATGGCATTAAGTTAGTGAAGAAAAAAGAAAAAGCAAAAATAAATAAAATAAAATGATTAGTGAGGGGAAAGCAGCTTAAAAAAAAAGACATACTACAAATTATTCATAATTGTAATGAGAAGTAATTGTTGGGAAAGTGAAACTATTGCTCAGAAATAAAATTACAGCTTCTCAGAAAAAAAAATTACAAACTAAGATGGAAAGTGAAAACGTCTTTATTATCATTATAATGGACATTTTGTACTTAAAGCATACCTCGGTTTATTCTTCCTCTAGTTGAGCCAGTCTTTGTACTTTTGGGGGCTTCAGTCCTATGCATGTTACAGTCGCAGGTTTCTTGGGCAACTATGATACATACAGTAACTAGTGGGGATAGGGTGGCCGTGCTACACGGGCATGTTTTGTCTTCTTTTCGGCGAATCTGACCGAAATGCCGTTGACATGCCGATTTATACGGTTCAAGCCACTGCTTTACAAACCTGATAGTGCAGCGTCCTCGGATCACCACTTCAACCATTCAAAATCGTCTCATTTTTAGCCTTGGTGCATAAGCTCTTTTATAAACAAAACTTAGTTGCCACGGAGCCGCCAGCGAAAAACAACAATTTCATATCGTGTGCAACTTCAGTTCGGCTTTGGCAAATTATATAATTGAGCTTAAGAACTATCCAAAAGGTGAGCCGAGTTTCAAAGCTAAGTTTACAGTATTCTTTCTAAGTTTTGACTTTTTACGCTGTCGATTTGACTCACGGAGATAAAACATCGTAAAAGTTATCGGCATTTCATGGTTTCGTTGAGGTGTCCGCTGACCATTAAAATACTGTATCGTGCCCTAAAAAACGTATATTTCCGCGGTGTCTGCCGCGTGTATTTTGACCTTTTGGGTATTGATCCAACTGAAGCAGCAAAAAGAAGGCCGCAAGTTGCACGTTTCGCAAAATCGTCCGATCGTTGAGTATTAAAACATTTTAGAGTGACACAAGACTTCATTTAGCTTAGATTTCCTCCATTTTTCCCGTTAATTTTGAGCTTTTCATTCACAGTTAACTGGATCAAATGCGCTCGCTCCAACACCAAAGTATTAAAATGTGGCGTGATTTTGACGAGCCGAAAGAGACGTTTGTTTACTTTTTTGTACTTCGTCGCACAGGATCCATGTTGTCGCTCTGTTAAAATTCTTAAAGATTTCGCGATAATAATGGATACAAACAGAGACTCGGCCCACCAGTCCCAAAACGAAGACAATTTTGCGACCCTTGGGCTAGAGTTCTTAAATGAGGCAGAAAGAGAAAAACAACGGGAAAGAAGACTCGGCATCAGCGCCGTCACGATTCGCTTCACTGAAGAATCACTCTTGATATTGTTTTCCGTCATTCGCGTCGGATTTGTTGCATTATTCTACCGGTTATGTTATAAAACAATTGGTTCATGCTTTATGCTATGCACTATCGAATTATGGAGCACTTCGGAAGCTTGGAGAACACCTCGAGGGGTCTGAGTTTTCGTGACACCCAGCGCGCTTGCCATGAATTCGAGTAGCTGCCTCTAACATAAAATAAAACACTCGCGATATGTGAGCATGACTCAGCCAGTCCAGCTTTGCATCCCAAGCAATGGGCTGACAAAATAGTCCCATCCTTTTCGGAAGTGACCCAAATGTTCACTATAGGATCATTCATGTGCTGTGAATGCCAAACTCGTGCTCTCACGACATACTTGCCGGCGATTACTTTGCCTACAACTGAGGTTACAAATCCCGACACCATTTGATTAAACGCCTCTAGACTCTGGAACGCCTTGAACTGCTTCTTAGTGTTGAAACTGGTCTCAAGAACGAGGTAACTCAGCAAGTCCGACACTTCCACAGGAGGCAAGCATTTTGGACTGAACTTCTCGGCTAGTATGCTTGCAGGGTCAATCCCGATGATCGAGATCTTTAGCAAACATCTTTCCTTCCAACTCTCTAAGCTTTCGGCATACTCAGAGAGCACTGGGATACCTTAAGATGAATGCCAGATACTTTTATCGCTTTTTTCTTTCTGGATATTCATGTAGTTGGCGAAATAATACGGCGATAAGAGAGAGGGCTTCACTATAGAAATCGACTAATTATTCATAAATTTGACACCCGAGGGACACCAACATGGCGGACACTAACTTCCGCAAAGCTTGTGACGTCACCTGAAACCCAAGAATAGAAAGGTTCATCATAGAGAGTTCCCAAAAAGCCTAATTTAGAAGGTCACGCAGCCTAGGGGGCCGTGACATCCCGAGATCCCTCATGCAAGATTACTTTCCTCTATCTTTACGAGACGGTTAGAGGAGAAGGCAAACTCTCTTTTGTTAGGACCACCCCCACGGGCTAATCTTCGTTGAAATGAGTTCTTTTGGGGGAGGGGGTGGTAGGGGCGAGGGGCGGGGTTAAGGGCTGAAAATGATTCACAGTGATGCGAGAATTTAGAATTGCTTTCAATTGCTAAGTAACTACTTTACCATTGAGTATTCAAGAAATTCTACTGCATAAAATTCAATCAAACCTTTAAATAGCTTTTCAGGTATCAATCGAGGCGAAAAAAAAGTTTACCGAGGAAGGCCTTTCGTAAATAGTTTGTGTAATTGATCAATTGGAACTGTTTTATTACAGACCCCAGGGAGATCTATCTGTCCAGATGCCTTGAGATCATCGTTGCTCATCATAACAAGGTAGCAATAATGACTCTACAGCCGTTTACAAAAGAACAGTTAAATTACTTCAAGTTCGCTTTTCTCGTGGTCAATGAATTTCCAAAGGCATTACGTCAAACCTTCAAAACCAGATGGGACAACGCCTTTGGACATCTTCCTGGTTTCCAGCCCTGGGATGACTTTGATACCAAAGCAAAGCATTAGTGTTTTATGATTGGGAAACCCGGTGTAAAAAGCAATGTCTTAGTTCTTATCTTTGAACTGATTAATGTCAAATCTAAGTAGTCCCGTTTGGGTGGCAAAATTTACTTTTACCGCTTCATAACATTCAGTTTGCAAAGATTCGTCTTTGTTACATACTCGTTCCGTTTGCATATCTTGATCACTTCTGAGCAGCACATCCTCCGTCTGACACAGATCACTTTCTGGCGAAGGGTCTTCGTAATGGACTTTCTTTACAATTTTTTCGAAAGAAACACGCTTTAAAATACGTCGAGTTTCCACATGCTTAGACCATAGAAAAATCGAAGGTAAATGAAGCCTGCTGCGCTCATGTCCACCCTCAAAGTGATCTCCACAACTACGTGTATTATCGGCATCGATATTTAATGTTGCTCTACGAATTAGAATTTTGTACTGTTTTCGTAATTTTTTGTCCTTTGGAATTCGGTAATGCGAAAGCTCATCCTTGGTTCTGTAATTATTCGTACATCCAGGAACACAACAATTAGCATGCTTTACCATTTTTTTCTTTAGCGTTTTGCGAAAACTTTCCTCGCTACCGCCATTTTGAAGTTTTGCGCGTCCACCCAAACGATCCCAGACGACCCTATGAGTTAAGTTCGTGCCCAGATTCCCAATAGTTTCTGGAGTAGGGAATTCGACATAAGTGTCTTGAATTTCGCGTAAACGTGAAAGAGTTTTGGATATTATTCGTGATGCGTGAAAAAAAGGCCAAATGTTTTTTACGTGACTGAGTTCTACAAACGGGTGTATGGGACCCTATACACCGAATTAAAATATTGTGCATGACATTGCAATATTTTTTGTTATAATTTTAGAATTACATCTTCAGAAACTATTTCATAGACAGGTAAAAACGAACGATATAATATCCCGACGTTTCGGCGACTTCATGACGCCATTATCAAGGAACGAATGTAAATAAAATTAACCATTGCGAGTTCAAGAGTTACAACTAATTTGCATAGGAGAGGTAGCTACACAAATACTTTAGCACGGATAGAATCCGTTTGCACGTTCAAACTCGGTGTTAATTGTTTGATGTAAAGCATCTCGTTGACAAGACAATCGAATTTGTTCATGCACTTCTTGAGAACTTTGAAACAGCTAAGGTCCTCAGGGACAGCACCTGCGTGGTCGTTGTAGTAGTGCTTGCGTACTGAAGATGACGTGCTCTTATGGCTATCCACGCGGGCATATAAATGCCCACGTAGGGGCATTTAGCACTATTCTATCCGTGCTAAAGTATTTGTGTAGCTACCTCCCGTATGCAAATTAGTTGTAACTCTTGAACTCGCGTTTATTAATTTTATTTTCATTCGTACCCTTGATATTGGCGTCATGAAGTCGCCGAAACGTCGGGATATTATATCGTTCGTTTTTACCTGTCTATGTATTACTAAATCTTTGTTAATAAGAAACTATTTCCTATGATAATCAAATTATCATACACACAGGATTTGCATCATAAATTTCCTTTAAGTCGCAGTATCACACCTAACTATTTCCTATGATAATCAAATCATCCTAAACTCAGGATTTGCAGCTAAATTTCCTTTAGAATAATCACACCTAACTCCCAAAATTTTAGGGAATTTCCTGCTATTGTTCGATTCCTTATAAAAGAAGTACAGTTAGTTAGTTTAAGTCAGTAGTTCAGAGTGTCAAGACCAGCACTTACAAGCTCAGAACCTCTTGGTCACAAAAAAGTAACTCCAGTACATGTAACCACAAGTTAGTGACCTATTTTACTGAGGATTTGGTATGTGACATTTGACCTATTACTGTATGTCTTACAGTTTGAGTTCAAGAATAATATGGTTCATGTAGCGGCGTCAGCTCCTGTTGCGGAGAGATCCGTGAAACCGTGAAAAAGGAACTAACGACTCACAGTTTCCACAAGGCTTAGATTTATTGTGCCAACTCTTACAGTGACCTGGTTGGTAGGACGTGTTGGGGCGAACGCTCTTATAGGTTCTGAGTTAAGCAGCGATAGCCGGAAGTTCCCTAATGTAACTAAAGGTTACTCAAAGTTCTTTGAAGTTGCCCGTCGAATTTCTGTGAGCCTTAATGGAAAATACATAAGTGTTTTGCGGCATATAAGCTAAAGTCACGTGATAACTAGCGGAGAGTCATCGTGAAGTAAAATGCTTTAGAGGCTAAAGAAGGGAATATAAAAATACTGCGGAAATTAAAGCGCACGGGCGCTGTTACAGTTCATGTGTACTTATCTCAATCCAATTGTTTAGTCTTCGCTTGAATCCTTATATTAGTTGATTCATGTTCAAAATGTGTCAAGATTGCATTCAGCTTTCAGAACATTGCATTTATCTGTATACTTGACTTAAAGTTCATTGGTGAAATCAGATATTTCACCACAGTCTTCATTGTTTAGTTCATCAGTAATGACAGATGTTGTCCTGTCACAGAATGAGATTTGGCCCGACTTCCTAGTTTTAAGTCGAAGGAAAATATGAAATTGTGATTGAAATTAGTCCTATCTAATGTTATGTAGTTTTGAGCTATTGTTTTATCAGTATAGATCGTTTTCAGTCACGTGACCACTTTACAATTGGCCGCCATATTGGTGCACATGTAAACAGTGAACTCGTATCGCGTGAGCTCTAAAAAATGGTTTTGTGTGCGATTTTTGGCTGTGGAACCCGAACTGTTCGTGATAAAGGAGTTTATATGGCAAGAATTCCTTCAGTTGTAACAAATCAAGGCGACGAAATAAGAATTCTTAGCGAGGAAAGGCGAAAAAAATGGATTTCTGCCATCAGCCGAAAAGACCTCACGGACAGCATTTTGGAGCACGGACGAGTCTGTGGTAGACATTTTATCTCAGGGAAAGCTGCAAAAGTGTGGGATAGGTACGATCCAGATTGGATTCCAACCCAGAATTTAGGCCATAATAAATGTGATGCCGCAGAAAAGCTTCAAGCAGATCTAGAAGCTGCCGGGAAACGAGACGAGAGGGTCAGAGATCGTGAGATGAAGCGTGTTGCGGCAGAAAATGAAAAGCGGCTCAGGGAAGAAATCGAGGCCAAGCGACAAAAAATTGACGAACCAGGGGAAAAGGTCAGTGACATTTCTTTCAATTTGGACTCAGCGATGGAAGTGGAAACTGAAACAGGGACAGCTACTCAAACTGAGGAGTTCGATTATTTATTTCACACCTCGACTGCCAAACCAACATTCGACGAGACTTACTTCGCAAATGACAACGAGAAGGTGAGATTTTACACTGGATTGCCTGCTTATGATGTCCTGCAAACAGTTCTACAGTATGTTTCGAAATTCGTTGTAAGAAAGTCGCCAACTTTGTCACAGTTTCAAGAATTTGTTCTCACTTTAATGAAACTTAAACTGAACATGCCAATGCAGGATCTTGCTTACCGCTTTGGTATTTCCATTGCAACAGTTTCAAGGACATTCTCTGCATGGATGGTCGTCCTTGATGCTAGATTAGCCTTTCTCATAAGGTGGCCTCGGAAGCCATAATTTTCGACAGTGAACTGAGAAGAATTATAACTTTGGACTCTGTTTGCATATATTTCTTACTGAAACACGTGACTCGGATGTGCACCAACATGGCGGAAATTAATTCTGTGACGTCACGTGAAAACGATCTATTGACTTGTTTTCAGTCATTTCATGTATAATTCTAAGAATAGCTCACCATTCAATAGTTCTATGTTTGGTTAATAGGATTAAGTCTTTTAAGTGTCACACAATGATTACTGTTCTGTCATGTAATGCTTTAAAATTGTCTTGTTAGTGCCTTGCTATTGTATGACAATCAATTGTATTTTTTACTAATTGTTTTATTTCATTATTTTAATATTATTGATTTGTTATTTGTCATTTATTATTTCTTTTAGCTTGCAATAACCCTTTCTTTTTATCAGTATTATTTCTTTTGTACTTTCCTGTATAAATAAATTTTATTGTGGCTATAAGTCTGTCTCGTTGTTCAAATAAAATAAAAACCTGCCTCGGTCACACTTTAAATAGCTTTTCAGGTATCAATCGAGGCAAAAAAAAAACCCTATTTCATTGTTCCACAGTTTATTGAGGAAAAAAATCATAAATAGTTTGTGTAATTGATCAATTGGAACTGTTTCATTACAGACCCCAGGGAGATCTATCTGTCCAGATGCCTTCAGATTATCGTTGTTCATCATAACAAGGTAACAGTAATGACTCTGCAGCCGTTTACAAACGAACAGTTAAATTACTTCAAGTTCGCTTTTGTCGTGGTCAATGAATTTCCAAAGGCATTACGTCATACCTTCAAAACCAGATGGGACAACGGCTTTGGACATCTTCCTGGTTTCCAGCCCTGGGATGACTCCGTTGCCGTGCGGAACATGTTCCTTGCCAAAGAGAGTGGATCTACTCAAGTCCCTACTCATCTTTCGTACGATGCGTGGGATTGTACTGCCTTATTCCAAGCCACCATCTTTTCAAAGTCCTTTTCCATGCCAGACGGTGGAGGCCATCACAGAACACTCAGCTACTTGTTCGTGAGACCCCACAGACTTCCTACCGGAGGGTTTCATGCTTCTGTGATCAGCCGGACTGGGAACGATGCTGAGTCATTTGCCTTGGCGATCGATCAACTGCGACTTTTACGAAATGCGTTCTGCCACTCACCCAGCTCAGAGATCCCAAAAGCAACATTTAACATGTACCTACAGCTTACTAAAGAGACCTTCCAAGCCCTTGGCGTCTCATCAAGTTCTGTGAATGCAATTGGAAGCTTAGCTGAGAAAGACTTTCCGATAGGAAAAGTTCCCGAGCTCGAAGATAAGATTAGAAAAGAGCGTCAAGCTGAAATCGCTTTTCTTAAAAAACGAGTAGAAGATGAGTTGATAAGCATAAGGTCTGAGAACACAGAAGCAAACCAGGAGCGGCGGAATGAGGCAGAACGAGTCGTAACAGTTTTAAGAGAAGAGATTCAACAGTTGGAAACGCGGTTGCAAGAACAAAATGAAAGGCATTCTGAAGAGATGAAGAAGGAGAAGACAGAGCTTAAAGAAACCATTAGGTTTGACCTCGAGCGATCAAACCAAGCACGAGAGAAAGACGCAAAATCAGCAGCTCAAGAGAGAAAAGAAACGAGACAGCAACTTGCTGAGATAAATCAAAAGTTGGAGGAAATCCCTAGAGAAACTACGAAACAAGGTAATATTGGCGCTACTGTTTGTCTTTCAATACTTCATGGCAAATTCAAATTCGAGACATTTTTCATTAGATTCTTATCTACTGAGGGAGAACTACCAGAAAATATCCAACAAAGCAATCATAAAGTAACAAGGATACTCTTCTCTGTAACAATTTTGGAGAAACACGTCCCGCATCAATTTTGAGGTTATGGAGAAAATGATTCTGACCGATTAAGATTACCATACTTTGAATAAAAGTTTCAATACCAGTTAGCTTAGCTGCTGTGCACGATTCGAGGCTGAGTTAATACCTACAGCTAGTTCAATGTATACATATGATCATATTCTTAACGAAAATCTTTTATTTTCTTATTAAGTAGAGTCTAATCCCAGTCTACCAAAATCAAATCTTCCTTCAATGGTTCCTTACTTCACTGGGCGCGAAAAAGAGTGCGACGAAGTCTTTGCACACGTGACCAACAAAGCCACTCACCTCGTTTCCATCTGGGGTTCGCCAGGTTTCGGAAAAACGTCGACTGCAATCGCTGTAGGACATCGCCTCCAAGCACAAGACCTGCCAGTATGCTTTGTCTCGTTACGTGGGATGAGGCTAACAAGTGACCTGACCTCGAAATTTCTTGGTCTGTTTACACCCCAAAGTGTGTCAGAATCCCAGCGTTTAAAGGAAAATGACGAACTTTGCTGGATTTTCTCTCAGATTCCAAATCGCTGCATATTCATCCTTGATAATGCTGATGATCTTTTTGAAAGTGGCCTTCCCAACGTGAAAAAGGACGTTTTTCATTTGATTGAAGAACTTCTCAATCACAACGATAAGGTTTCGTTTCTTCTTACCACAAGAGAATCTTGTGAATTTTTGAAAATGCGTTTCAAAGGATATCGTGCTGTAAGAATAAAAGAGCTTGATGAGCAATCCTCTTCAGACCTTGTCCAAGTATTGCTTCCAGAAGCAAGCAAGTCTGATGGATTAAAAGTTGCAAAGAAATGCGGGAGCGTACCACTGGCAATGAAGTTGTTGTGTTCCTTGATTTCGGAGGATGGTACAGAGACATCAAGTGAGTCTATTAACATGTTCTTGAATACTTCAGACAACATTCTGGAAATGTTGGATAACCCAGACTACCCCAGTAATATGAGGTTGAAGTGTCTTTTTGACGCCTCGTTTCAGAAACTTTCTGCAAAGGAAAAAGAAGCACTGGTCTCACTTTCCATTCTTCCCGAACACTTTGACAAGGAGACCGTATCAGCTGTTTTAGGAATGAAAACAATTCACGCCGTACAAGTTCTGAAGAGACTCAAGAGAAAGTCTCTCATTGATTCTTGTTCGAAAGCTGAGAAATATTCCATTCATAAGCTCATACTGTCATTTGTACAGGAAAAAGGGGAAAGTGAGATGAAAGAAACGGTTCTCAACTCCAAAGTACGCTTTTTCGAACGGTATATTTCCCTATTCGAGAGGCTAACAGAGAAGTTCCTGACAGGACGTTCTATGTCGGCTTACCTTGAGTATTTTCAGAATGAGGCAATATTCATTCAAAGTCTTATTGACGGTTGCGAGGAGGAAAGAACAGTCGGGAAAGTCTGCAATGCTTTGATTAAAGCAGACATGTTTGTCTGCTTTCTTTATTTGGAAGATAAAGCAATGTTTGGCATTATTTACGAATCCGCAATAAAGGCAACCACTAATCACGATAGATTCAACTCTCTCCACAAACAACTGCATCTGTGCAAGGCGTACGGTGACTTGGTTATGGGCTCAACGGGAGAAACGGAGACCCTGCTCTCGAAAGCTAAGCAAACTAGGTTGTCTGATCTCGTCCGCGACCCAGAACTGGAGGGAAAACTGCTGAGTTACAATGGATTGTACAAACTTTCCAAGGAGAAAACTGAAGAAGGAGTGAAACTTCTAGAAGAAGCAATTTTATCGATGGAAACCATTCAGGGGCACAGAATCCTAAAGCTCATCATTTTCCAAGTTCTTTCTTTCTATCGCAGTAAAAGTAACCCTTTACAGTCACTGGAGTTCTACAAAAGAGCAGTAGATGAATGCAATAAAGTGGGGGACATAGGCCTAATAGTGATTCCAAAGATCAATGAATCAACGAAAGATGAAGAAGGCAGAATACATTTAAACGCAACTAGACTGACCCACAACCAGCCACTTCAAACAGAAGTTATCATTCTCGTGAGTCAAGCGGTGAAGAAAATATCAAGGAATGAAACCACTCAATTCTTTTGTGCGTTGCTGCAGCAAATACTGACGGAATCTGGATCGACCATCCCAACAGGTGCTAGTGGTCGGTTCAATTATCATTTCTCTGGGGTCAAATTTCTAAACAAATTAAAAGAGGGCAAGGACCGTCACCTTTACATGGAAGAAATTATGAATTTTCATTCCAAAAGAGTACAAACCCAATCACAAAATGGTAAAAAAGGTAAAGACAACGACGTAGAAGCTGTAGAATCAGCCAAGCGGGCACTTTATATTAGGTTGAAAGTTCTGGGTGAGGAACATCCACAAACCGCTCGCAGCTATCTTTTGTTAGGAGTTACTCAATATTCACTTGGAGACTTTGTCTCAGCCCTTGAGTCGCACAAGCGTGCACTGGATATCCGGTTAAAAGCTCTGGGTGAAGACCATTCAGAAACCGCTGACAGCTATCATTCCTTAGGAGTTACTCAACATTCACTTGGAGACTTTGTCTCAGCCTTTGAGCCAAAGAAGCGTGCACTGGATATCCGGTTAAAAGCTCTGGGTGAAGACCATTCACAAACCGCTGACAGCTATCATTCCTTAGGAGTTACTCAACATTCACTTGGAGACTTTGTCTCAGCCCTTGAGTCACACAAGCGTGCACTGGATATCCGGTTAAAAGCTCTGGGTGAAGACCATTCACAAACCGCTGACAGCTATCATGAAGTAGGAGTTACTCAACATTCATTTGAAGACTTTGTCTCAGCACTTGAGTCAAACAAGCGTGCACTGGATATGCGGTTAAAAGCTCTAAGTGAAGACCATTCACGAACCGCTGACAGCTATCATTCCTTAGGAGTTACTCAACATTCACTTGGAGACTTTGTCTCAGCCCTTGAGTCACACAAGCGTGCACTGGATATCCGGTTAAAAGCTCTGGGTGAAGACCATTCACAAACCGCTGACAGCTATCATCAAGTAGGAGTTACTCAACATTCGCTTGGAGACTTTGTCTCAGCCCTTGAGTCAAACAAGCATGCACTGGATATCCGGTTAAAAGCTCTGGGTGAAGACCATTCACGAACCGCTGACAGCTATCATTCCTTAGGAGTTACTCAACATTCACTTGGAGACCTTGTGTCAGCCCTTGAGTCAAACAAGCGTGCACTAAATATCCGGTTGAAAGCTCTGGGTGAAGACCATTCACAAACCGCTGGCAGCTATCATTCCTTAGGAGCTACTCCACATTCACTTGGAGACTGTGTCTCAGCCCTTGAGTCAAACAAGCGTGTACTGGATATCCGGTTAAAAGCTCTGGGTGAAGACCATTCACAAACCGCTGACAGCTATCATTCCTTAGGAATTACTCCACATTCACTTGGAGACCTTGTCTCAGCCCTTGAGTCAAACAAGCGTGCACTGGATATCCGGTTAAAAGCTCTGGTTGAAGACCATTCACGAACCGCTGACAGCTATCATGAAGTAGGAGTTACTCAACATTTACTTGGAGACTTTGTCTCAGCGCTTGAGTCAAACAAGCGTGCACTGGATATCCGGTTAAAAGCTCTGGGTGAAGACCATTCACAAACCGCTGACAGCTATCATTCCTTAGGAGTTACTCAACATTCACTTGGAGACTTTGTCTCAGCCCTTGAGTCAAAGAAGCGTGCACTGGATATCCGGTTAAAAGCTCTGGGTGAAGACCATTTACGTACCGCTGACAGCTATCATGAAGTAGGAGTTACTCAACATTCACTTGGAGACTTTGTCTCAGCCCTTGAGTCTAAGAAGCGTACACTGGATATCCGGTTAAAAGCTCTGGGTGAAGACCATTCACGAACCGCTGACAGCTATCATTCCTTAGGAGTTACTCAACATTCACTTGGAGACTTTGTCTCGGCCCTTGAGTCAAACAAGCGTGCACTTGATATCCGGTTAAAAGCTCTGGGTGAAGACCATTCACAAACCGCTGACAGCTATCATTCCTTAGGAGTTACTCAACATTCACTTGGAGACTTTGTCTCGGCCCTTGAGTCAGACAAGCGTGCACTGGATATCCGGTTAAAAGCTCTGGGTGAAGACCATTCAGAAACCGCTGACAGCTATCATTCCTTAGGAGTTACTCAACATTCACTTGGAGACTTTGTCTCAGCCCTTGAATCAGACAAGCGTGCACTGTTTATCCGGTTAAAAGCTCTGGGTGACGACCATTCAGAAACTGCTGACAGTTATGACTCCTTAGGAGTTACTCAACATTCACTTGGAGACTTTGTCTCAGCTTTTGAGTCAGAGAAGCGTGCACTGGATATCCGGTTAAAAGTTCTGGGTGAAGACCATTCAGAGACCGCTGACAGCTATCATTCCTTAGGAGTTACTCAACATTCACTTGGAGACTTTGTCTCAGCCCTTGAGTCAAAGAAGCGTGCACTGGATATCCGGTTAAAAGTTCTGGGTGAAGACCATTTAGAAACCGCTGACAGCTATCATTCCTTAGGACTTACTCAACATTCACTTGGAGACTTTGTCTCAGCCCTTGAGTCAGACAAGCGTGCACTGGATATCCGGTTAAAAGCTCTTGGTGAAGACCATTCACAAACCGCTGACAGCTATGATTGCTTGGGAGTTACTCAACATTCACTTGGAGACTTTGTCTCAGCCCTTGAGTCAGAAAAGCGTGCATTGGATATCCGGTTAAAAGCTCTGGGTGAAGACCATTCAGAAATAGCTGACAGCTATGACTCGTTAGGAGTTACTCAACATTCACTTGGAGACTTTGTCTCAGCCCTTGAGTCAAAGAAGCGTGCACTGGATATCCGGTTAAAAGCTCTGGGTGAGGACCATTCACGAACTGCTGACCGCTATCATTCCTTAGGAGTTACTCAACATTCACTTGGAGACTTTGTCTCAGCCCTTGAGTCAAAGAAGCGTGCACTGGATATCCGGTTAAAAGCTCTGGGTGAAGACCATTCACAAACCGCTGAAAGTTATCATTCGTTAGGAGTTACTCAACGTTCACTCGGAGATCTAGTCTCGGCCCTTCACTCAGCTAAACGTGCACTCGATATCAGAATAAAGGTCCTTGGGGAAGAACATTCAAGAACCGCCGACAGTCGATTTATGGTGAAGTATATAGAAAAGTCTCTGTCAAGAAACTCGTGAAGTTGCAGTTGAATATTTATATATGCCTGCGCAGGTTCAGAGATACGGCGGTTGTGACTTTTCCGAGGATAATATTTTAATAATTGTGTTACGAGGCAGCATGACTATCGTATAAAAGTTTAAAACTAATTGAATTAGAAATAGAAAGAAGAACAACATATTTTTTTTGCCATTTTCGCCGTTCCGCATAGGTAAATAGTACAGCGAAATTACAAACCTAAAACAATAGGGGTATTATAAAGTCGTTATGATATAAATTCTTTTACTACTTTTTCTTTTTAGCGCAGTCAATATTTGATAAATTTTCCTTTTGTAACTTCAAAAGGTTTGTTTTGCGCATAGTTGTTTATATCCTTCGCGTGTCCGATTGTAACTGCCAGTTTTGGAAATATAAACTAATGAAATAAGTTTTTCAGTATGTTTATAGCTGCTATCGTTGTTTTCATCTTCGCATTATGCATGAATCTGTTATTTTCGCACGGAATTGTGATGAAGTCATAACGTAAGAAGCGAATCTTTCACATAATTACACGCCTCAAACTGCATTGAATGATTGATACTATAGTGCTTGTTATGGGAGGCTTTTCTCTTTTGGAAAGAGTTTCTAAAGTGACGCAATTTATCTGTTAAGCTACTTCGATAAAGGTCTTCCCAACGACTGAAGTTTGCAAAGTTTATAAATATATTCAACGAAACATTAAATAAGCGCACGAAGATAAAGTTTCTCGCTGATGGTGAAATGACTGACTTGAGAGATGCTTTGTTTTGTTTTTCGATTTGAAATGGATTATTTTGAGATAATATTTGACCTTATTCTTCGTTAGTTATGAATATCTATACCTTAGCAGTTCAGGAGTTTGTATATTTAAACAACTGTTAGCACATGGATGGTCTTCGCAACTAGAAATTACCAAGGCAGACACCTCTAACTTTGTTTAATTAAACGAACTGTTCAAGACAACTTTTTTCTTTCATTTTGTTGATTGTTTTGTTTGTAATTCGAGAATTACAAACAAAATCACAAGATCACGATACCAGGGTACTCGCTTGTGCGTAAGGATAGACAGTGTTTGACCAAAAGTTGTGGTGGAGGAGTTTTAATTTTCGTCCGGGATGGAATCCCCTTTGTCGTTATGTCTGATCTCATAAAGCATAACTTTGAATGTCTGTGGGTGGAAATCAAGAGACCTAAATGCAAACGAATGATACTGTGCTGTTCTTACAGACCTGATGATGTGAACATCGATGGTTTTATTTCAAATCTAGCTGATTCGCTAAATCACATCGACACTGAAAACTCCGATATTGTTTTGGTGGGTGACTATAATATTGATTATTCCACCAAGAATCAGTTACGCCGTAAACTTGATGAATTTGCATTACAACACAGTCTTTCTCAGATTATTTGTAAACCTACTCGGGTCACTGAGAATTCTAGCACCACAATAGACTTGATGTTCGTTAACAACACTCACAGGGTCGTGCAGTCCGATGTTCTGCAGTCAAGCATCAGCGATCATAGCATTGTGTTCTGTACTATCAAGGGAGGTGTAAAGAAACTTCCACCAAAGTTGCTCGAGTATCGTTGTTTTAAAAGCTACGACAAAGAAGCATTCTTGCGTGACCTCAGCAACTTACCTTGTAGCATAATCGAAAGTGCTAATGATGTTGATGATGCCGTGTTCCTCTGGGAAGGTCTTTTCAATAGCATTGCAAACGACCACGCTCCGATAAAATCAAAGCGTGTGAAGGGGACAAAGACACCATGGGTTACGAACAAACTCCTCGAAATTCGGAGTGATCGAGATTACCACTGGAAACAGGCTCAGAAGCGTAAGAACTCGCAGTATCACTGGCAAATGTACCGAAAATTGAGGGACTGTGCGAATAGCGAGAAAAAGAAGCTGAAATCGAAATATTATTGTCGGCTGATAGAAGATGCTAAAGGTGACAGCTCCAAGATGTGGAAAGCAATTAAAGAGACACTTCCCTCTAACCACAATGAAATTAATGCAGTTTTTGGTCATGGAAAATTGCAGACTGACCCCAAAGGCATTGCAGAAACTCTAAACAATCACTTTTCAAGCATCGGTAAGAGCCTTGCAAAGGCCTTTCGTGGTTTAAAACCGACTCAGTACGATGCAGTTCCTACCTTATCGTTCTCTCTCAAGTATGTGACGTCAGCCTTTGTTGAAAAGCAGCTGCGCCTAATGAAAACCAATAAAGCGGTAGGACTAGACAACATCAGTGCACGTTTACTCCGTGATGCAGCAAATGTACTTGCTTCACCTCTGAGGGATATCATAAACCTCTCTTTTGAGAAGGGTCAATTCCCATCATCTTGGAAATGTGCGAAAGTGACTGCTCTTTTCAAAGGTGATAAGTCCGATAAAGATAACTATCGTCCCATTTCTATCCTGCCCAAGGTCAGTAAAGTAATTGAGAGAGCTGTTCATTCTCAACTTTACGGCTACCTCGACTCCAACAATCTGCTTGCTGTGAACCAGTTTGGCTTTAGACGTGCAAGATCTACCGCTTTAGCTCTAACGCAGTTTACCGATGAAGTGCTAAGTAATATGGATAAAGGTTTAGTAAATGGTGTAGTTTTTATTGATCTGAAGAAAGCCTTCGACACCGTTGACCATGTCATTTTACTCGGGAAGCTCAAATCTCTAGGATTACGCAGCAAGAATCTTGAGTGGTTCCATTCCTACTTATCCTCTCGTTACCAGAAGACTGTGATTGGTCAAGCCTCTTCTCCTGCGCGGAAGGTTTCCGTTGGTGTTCCTCAGGGGTCTATTCTCGGTCCATTACTATTTGCCATTTACATCAACGATCTACCCAAGGTCCTTCGGAACACTACGGTCACCTTATTCGCTGATGACACTGCTATCTACTGCTCTTCTCAATCAGCCCGTGACCTACAGAACATGTTGAATCAGGATCTGGACAGGCTAGCTCAGTGGCTCTACGAGCATAAACTTACACTAAATATCTCGAAGTCTAAATTCATGCTCATTGGCGGTCCAAGGAAACTTAACACCTTAGAAGAATTCACATTAATAATCAAGGAGAAGGAGTTAGACAGAGTCAATTCGTTCAAGTATCTGGGCGTAATTATCAATGAGAATCTGACTTGGACTGATCACGTGGATTACATTAAGACCAAAGTGTCTCAGAGGCTTGGCGTTTTACAGAGAATAAAACATCTTATGCCAAGAAATACAAGGGAACTCTTTGTAAAAGCCATGGTGCTGCCAATCCTTGATTATGCTGATGTGACTTGGGGGGATAAATCCAACACCACTCTGATGAACAAGATCCAATTACTCCAGAATAAAGCAGCTAAATTAATTTTAGATATGCCAAAGCATTCATCAGCAACAGAAGCTCTTGATCTACTTGGTTGGGATACATTGGAAAAAAGACGAAGATCTCATCGTCTATTTTTGGTTTTTAAGTCCTTGAATGGACTAATTGATTGGAATTTTAATTTTAATCATTTTAAAGACATGCATGATTATAACACTCGTTTTAATAACAACATTTGTAAACCACAATCAAAGCGTACATGGGGTCAGCATCGGTTTGTTTGTCATGCAGTAGATGACTGGAACGCTCTCCCAGACGGCATTAGGAACATTTCCGATTTTTCAGTTTTTAGACGTCTTGTTAAAAATATGTAGTCTCTTCTATTGATTATGCCCTTTTATCCTTTTCTTGATAACCATATTTATATTTTCTGTTATCCTTACGTTAGATTTATGCAGGGCCTCACTGAAAACCACACTTTGTGACGTGGGCTCCCTGTCAAAAGATCTTACTTATTATTATTACATCGTAGATCTTCTATTTGCAACACGTGATCAAAGTGAGGGAGCCAATGAAATTGCCGTATTGTCCACAGTAGCTACCATAGCAACCAATAGAACTGCTTCCAAATTTGGCCGAGTTGACAAACTGTGAATGTGACGAGTACAAATAGAGTGACTTGAGATGCCCCTCATGGCGTCTAAATCCACGTGGGCAGCGGCCATTTGCCAGGATGCAGAATTTCCCCTCAGGCCATTCTGTAATAAAGAACAAAAACGTAAGGGACCGGTGGTCTCATCTCGCCTAGGAGGAAGAGAGGGGAGGGGAGGGGGATGGGGTTGAGTTAAGTGTTTTGTTGGTGTCACGATAAAATTTACCTGATCCCCTCATTTTCTGTAAGATTCTTATGATTCCCTCCCCTCCTTAATTGGTAGTCAATTTTCTATAGTCTCCTATATAGTCTTTTCGTGACGATTGATCCACTCCGTTCCCCCCTGAAAGCATGTGATCCCTCCAAAATCTTCCACTCCTTCCCCCATGCAATTTATTGTAACTGGTCCTTACAACGTTCTACGTTTTGAAACTTGAAGGACCTTATTTTACGAAACAATTGAAAACTATTGCGCGATACAACATTTTTTACGGGGGAGGGTAGGGGAAGGGTGTCCATTCGACTTATTCCAACGGCTAAACAATCAATCAGAATAACTTTCGTGAGTATTTCCAGGAGCAACGGCGAGGCTATGAATCTTAATACTTTACATCCTCAGATCAGTATGCATATTCTCCATACTGTTCTTTATACATTTCCTTAGTTGTTGACAAGGAAAATTTGTTTTACAATCAGGAGCTTTTTTCAGATGGTGATTATTTCCTCTATTCTCGTGATCTTAATGTTTGATTCAGGGGGGGGGTGATGTTAGGAGAAATTAGATGCTGGTCACCCTAAGGATTTAAAGGGTCAGAATATTCTTACCCTGCTTGATCGATGCACTTTCTTCTTGGGCATAACTCAAAGACACTTTTAAAGTTTTCACCTCCTGTTCCAGCTTGTCAATTTTCTCTGTGAGTTTTTTCTCTAAGTCTTCAAGGTCATCCTGGCTTTCCGCTGTTTTCTCCTCAAGGCTTTTGACAGCTTTGTTAAATTTAATGGTTGTCTCTGACCATACTGCTGCCAGTTCGTTAACATGGCTAACTGTTTTATTTAACTTCTTTGACACATTGTGAATCTGCTTGGTATGGTTAGCGAACTTGTCAAATATTTGTTTAAACTCCTTGTCGTTGCCTGTTCCTTTGACAGCTGTAGAGACTTGGTTGCTGAGATTTTCTATGATTGCTGACTGGGCTTTGACCAGGTTGGTCACAGTTTCAAGATTGTTTGAAAGCGCGTTTATCTGTTAAAAAAGTGTAATGTTGTTAGCGTTCATTCTACTTTCTGAAACCTGGACTCTGGAACCTGGATTCGGGGAACCTACCTATCGGTGAAAGACCCCATATGGATAATCGAAATGGAGGTAAAATATGGCGGAAATATTCTCCACGCAGACTCTTTTAGTACATAACACGAGGGGGCGCTAAAAATATTTTACCGGACAATGTACTGACATTCGACCAGAAATAAGAAAATATTTTCCGCGTGGTCATTTCAATGTTTCGTTTAGTAAATAGGCGTTGCCTGTGATGACAGATATATTTTAATTAACACAACTCGTGATTGACATTAATTCCTCACAATGATTTAAAGTGTTAGCTTGTCGTGGTTTAAACCATTTTTTCAGAAGAATCAGTAAGAGAGAGAAGTTGATTTTTGTATCTGTTCGCTTACCCGAATCTGCTAACCTGGAGTGAGAAACCTGTTTTTACGACTCGCCACAGAAGTAAGTTTCCAGTCATGTTTTCTTGAATTTTGCCATGATATTAACACTAAATTTGTGTTTTCTGATTTCAAATTACAAATGTATTTCTCTTAGATCGAATAGTTATTAAAGTTTGGATAATATTATACGGTTTGTGGTGGTCGTCTGAGCTGACCAGTTCCGAGTAAGGGAACACTTCTTAGGCAAAATATCCCGTCTCACGTGAAAACGTGACCGGAATCTCACAAGCACCAATGCCAAATGAGAAATGAGAATCCCTTAGATTCCAGGTAAACATAGGGCCGCGGAAACTTTTCGAACGTTAACCACTCACTGTTTCCTTGTCAGCCTCGTTTTGGCCGCTTCCTTCGTTGCCATAGAGAACAATAGCTGCTTAGGAACAAAGAAACCAGGCAGGTTACTTTTTCAGCATTTATCATAGACCAGTTCATTTGGAAATGTCCACTGAATTATTTAAAATGTCCCCGAATATTCTATCGCTTGACAGGGGTGAAAAATTTGAGAGAAATTCTATCCACAATAGCGTACTGAACTTGGCAAGAAACACATAGCAGTGACTGGGAAGTCGGTGCGACAAACTCAGTGCGTAATTTTTATCGCTAATTTGTCTTTTTGACGAATTTTAAATGAAAATTCTCGTAAAACCAAGGCAGTAATGAAGGTATTCTTGTTGTTTTCTGGGAGATCTAGATGCTTCTTGTCAAGCAACATCTACAGTTCAGTTTGGTAAAAGTCGTCTATGGCGATACTTCACACGAACTGCATAAGGTGTCAAAATTGGGTGCTTCCATCAATCTAACTAAGCGATCTCTATGACTTGACTGAGAGGTTGTATCACTTATACAAGGAACAGGATATCAATAACAATTACCTGATTGATGTGGTTTCGGATGGTACATAATCAACTGCTTTTTGCCACCCTTACTGTTCCGCGTTTCTCCCAAGGTTTTAAAGACAAAAATTGCCAACACTAGGATGTTAACAACGCGGAAGTGTGCCACTTTCATCTCGAACTGACGAACCTTTTGAATGCTTTGGCGGCGGGCAGGAATGTTTTATCTTTCGCTCGAAACGAGTGCATCTACTTTTTCATACAATTAAGGATTCGTTGACGCGTGGTGCACGTCAAATATCATTAAAAAATCTGCAGGTAAGCAATTGAAGTTTTATCATGTGATTACGCCCGTTTAAATTGTTCAAACAAATCGTTTCCTCTCAGAGTTCAATAAACACAGTGAGTGACGTGAAAGGCATATAATGAAAACTCCGTTAGCCCACTCTTTTTCGATCAATTTTACCCTACGTGTACGGAAATGATCTCAACTGAGACGACGAAATGCTTTTTACCGAATAGGCGAAAATTAAGGATGGACTTTCAGAAGTCATTGGTTGGGCTGGGATTTTTGAGAGCTGAAATTTGTTTTTGTTTTCACGACAGAAAGAGAGCACTTTGCTTTCTTTATTATGCTAGGAACTTGCCTCCTTTTCCTGTAAGCCCCACCCCACCCCTCTCTTTTCATTCTTGGTCCATTCCCCAGGTACCGTACTTTCCCAAGGTTTGTCCCCCCGTTTAATTAATGAACAGGACGCAGCGTTAGCGCAGAACGAAAAGCGACCCATCCAACCGCTTTTCCTTCTAAGTTACCACTGTGTTCCATGTTTAAGCGTCCGTTTACTTAAAGAACGCAAGGGAAAGGTTAATTTGTAGATATTTCTTCTAATCATCAGAAGTCAAAACACAGCGACAGACTCAGGATCGCAAGCTAAAACCATTATGGTCCCCATTGCGAGTAGAAAAAAATATTGTGGTGACTAATTTTGCGGCGAAAGTCTACAATATGGCGAACCGTGTTCGCAAGCTGTAATATTTTCTTATTTTCCTTTTGTAGAGGTCTCAACTAGGGTGATTGAGGAAGGCATACTATATGCTTTAACCAGAACTTTCTCCCCCACCTCTTGCCTTAGTTTAAAGATTTTAATAACCCAATACTAAAATCAGGCAGAAGATGGAAAAGTTGTGCAAAGAATCGATGCTAATAAACCTTACAACTGATTTATTTTCAAAATGTTTGACTTACACCTGACCAGATAAGTTCCCCTGCAATGCTTAGGTAGTTGGATGAGCCAAGAATTTATATAATTTGAGAACTTAAACATATAGAGTTGACATCACTTTGTGTGTGATTCAAAGGTATAGAATAGACAGAATTTTGTATATGAGAAGTAGTAGTATACAATCATACTCCCACATACATAGTTTCACACTAAAAACTGTACTATTAATTCCTAGTTTTCATGCTGCCATGACAACATTTGAGTTCTTCAATTTAAAACCAAGATGTTACTCTTGGAATAGTATTGTATTTTGAGGAAATTACAGTTATGTCTACATTGTAGGAAGACTTGTATCACCTTTGGCAAATGTAAAGATATTTACAAGGAGGGTGGCTTATTCAACAGGAAACATTCTGTACATTTTTACGCTCATTGGGGAAAGGCATCAGCATTCCTTCTTGGCAATATTTCATTAGTGCTGCTTTCCAAGCCTAAAACACAACAAAAAATGTTGAAATGTCTGAATTCCTCCCAAAAAGTATTTGAGTATTTAAGGATTTGTACAAAGTACTGGGTCAGAAACAATAGGACATAGGTCCCCTACGAGGTTTAAGCTCCAACAAACCCACCCATCCCACCTCAGGGGAAGACATCCATCACACAGTAATCTCATGTGTGGGAAATGAACATCTCCTACCCCTAACCCTGCAGGAGATGGGACCTCCATTTATTCGTCCCTATCCGAGAAGACTAGAATATCTAACCATTTCTTGATGTTATAGAAAGGTAGCATATTCTTCTCAATTATTTTAAGACCTTGAGTGTTGGTCCGGCCAGGGCTGGGGCTCAAACCCTCGACCTCCCGCACAACAGTCCAGCCCACTATCCATTGAGCTAACCTATTGGCACAGACTTCTGAAGGACATTCCTGCCAGTCTTTGTACTATAAGAAAGCTTTGAAGAATTGCTTCTCCCTATTGCTGGGAGGCAAGGCATGTCTGACCCTATTTTTTTCATGCAAAAGTATTCATTTGAAGGAATAAAACAACCTAGCATGGCAACAAATGCCAAGAAGATATCACTGTATGTATGTCCTCCTCCCTCGCCAAGTGGAGAATCCACTACTGACACAAGTTATTTCCCAGAATTTTATCAGGTTTTTCGTAATGTAAATTTAATTTAATTCAGGGGTGAAAATAAAGTTGTTGTTGTTGTGAAGATTTCACTGAGAGGTAGCTAGTCCCCAACTACATTTACTGATGCTAGTTTAGGACCCTGCCCCAACCCTAGCCTGACATACAGTTCAACACTGCATATTTTCAATAATCAACTGGTGTCCACCTTCACTCTTGGGTGGTGACACCACTATGACGGGAATGACAGGAAAGAGCATCTCTTGCAGAAACACAATCAGTTGATTAGTCAATAAATCAGTCAGTTAATCAATGAATCAGTTGAAAGCATTTCACTTAAGAATCACAACCATAACAAAAAGAAATATCATTCACTTACTTCATGTTTAGCAGTGAGTACATTGTAACTTGAAGCTAAGGATTCAGAAAAGAAACAAAGTACATTAAGTGAATAATTGTATTAAGTTGTGGCCTTAAAAAGGAGGAATAAAACTTCTGATGCAAATTTGAAATTGTGTGTGCTTGAAAGCTAGTATTAAAAGCTAGTATTAAAAAAAGTAACTGTAAATTAACTGTAATGATCTGACTGGTAAAAGAACAACTTTATACACTGTACATGCATCTACTCCAGAATCTCAATTAGTAACTGAAAAGAACAAGAAATTACAGGAGTGCTGGCTGTCCTGAACAACCAAGAGTGCAATCTGAAAATATAATTCACTTTCTGTCTATCTAGGAGTGTAATAATCCACTTGGAATGGTGGAGGAACGATTGAAAATCACTTGTCTTAAGCTTGTGACTTGCAAACTCTTCTTCTGTGCTCTAGATATTCCAGGGTGTTATTTACACACTTGTCAGTTAACCTCTCTAATCATGTTTCAATCACATCCAAAATAGATACAAGAGTTGAATTTAACCACAATACTAAATTGTCCATTTAATTGCAGTTAATCTCTTATCAATAAATTAGATCACTGTTCTTTACCTTCTGAGATCATTCTCTCTCCAGAGAATACACCTACTACATAGATGGGGAAATCTGTTTTTACACCACTTTCTTGGATTACTCTGAAAATAATAGATTAATCAATTGCCATCATTAATCTGCAATAACTTGATCTATCTTAAACCCAGAGATGAAGAACCCCCCCAGAAAACAGCTGTACATAGACACTGAATTCCAACTTAACCCGAATATCAGTACGCATATTCTCCATACTACTATCTAATGGATACAGTTTCTATGGTACTGACAAGGAAATTGTTTCACAATTAAGAGCTGTTTTATTCAGTGTTAACTCCTTTATTCTCCTGACTTTGTTGTTTGATTCAGCAGTCGTATCATAAGGAGAAATGGGATACTTGTCATTCTTAGGGTTTATGCGTTAAACAACTGTGATAATGATCTGTCTCATGAGAGCTTTTAAAACACAATTACATACATGCTAACATATCACTGACTCTTACAGGTACAAGTACTCTTTTCCACAATTCAAGACTTAGCTTAACATTTTGAGAAACCTCTAAATCTTCCAATTTTACCTTGCAATGGGCTTCTCTCTTCTACTTGTAATAAAAATATTGGTTAGGACTATTTCTGCTGATGGGAAGTGAAGAATTTTATGAAGTTCCTCTCCTTGAAGCTGAGTAATGACAAAGTCATCTACAAATCTTCTTGCTTCAACAGGTCCCTTACATTCAAATAATTTTTGTTAGTAAAAACATGCTAATATTTTCGGCTGCAAAACCATTCAAAATAGAGACAATTAAAAATGATTGCACATAAACCAGGGGTTTCATTAAGGGCCTGGGCACCGGGCAAATTGACTTGTCGTGAGGACAGTTTTGCCCACCTGGTTTGGCCATCTGGAGGAAATTTTATCTCATAAAGAAGATCAGTTCAAAAAGCTTTGCCACCTGTAAAAACTAGTTGTTCTCCTGCTGAAACCATTAATGAAACCCCTGATAAACCCTGTTAATTACACACAAACCCCTTTAATTAGACATTAACCTTGTTAAATACGCATACACCTCTTTAATTAGACATTAACCTTGTTAAATACATATTAACTCATAGAGATAACATCACTCAGTACTTTCGACTCTGTCTATTTTGTAAAAGAGAATCACAAAAATTGGTATAACTCTTATGAACTACAGCGAAAAAAAATTATTCTGGTTAGTATTTTGTGATATGTATAATTATGTATCCACTGTTTTTATTTGGAATAGAGATCAGAAATAATGAATTTCTGTGCAACAAATTTGGGATGATTGGTAACTGCATGACTTAAAGATGAAAATATAAGAGAAAGTTACACTAGAACCACTATTTATAATATATCATTGGTTTTTACTTATCAGTTTACCTGATCAATATAAATTGCACCAATAAATGCAAAGAATGCGTCACAAATTACATCCTCAGGTCGATAATCCAGATGTTTCTCTTTGGAAAGTTCATCTAAATCATGCTATGTAATGGAGAAAAAAAAGGAAGAAAAAAAAAACAAAAAAAACAGAAAGAATTATCAAACACTCCACATCATCACAAAAGCTAAAAATCATGATTTTACATACCAAAAGTGGCACAGACATATTCAGAATCTCAAAGTTGGCAAAGATAAAAATTATGTGCATTAATTTCTGATGCACATTTCTCCTTTAAACCCCATGCATATAAAATAATCACACATGGTGGAATATTTTCTTTATACTCCCTAATGATGTCATAGATTTGCACACAAGCTCAGAATGAAAAAGATAACAGTGCATTAAGGCCTCAATTAAATTGTCTATTTAATAATTACATCATGGTTCAACTGAAAGAATAAAATCAAGCTTGATTAAATATATAATTTTCCTTGTAGTTAGAAGGTTAGAAAAAGGAAAATAAAGGAGAAAAAGTAACTTTCAAATTAACACATACTGAAGTTTTAAGTAATTAAAACAAAACTGAAAACAATATATGGATCAGTAAAATCTACACTGTTTATAATTTACCTCCAGTCTGATCAGGTCTGGTAATGTTATAAGCTTTGATAACTTCACAATGGTGTTTCTGCTCATCAAAAAATCATGAAGACATCTGTACAAGGGATGGTAGTTTGAAGTTAATAGTAATAAGACAGTTTTGTTGTAGTTTCCAGCAGGTTTGTAAAATTGTGGAACAACAGAGATTTTGGATCCAAGAAGGGAAAGTAATAGCCTGAGAGAGGATGTCATTGCAAAATCAATTTTAGATCCTTCAATACTTAATGTAGAAACACATATATTTCATCTGTATATTAGAGTTGTAAGATAGACATGGCAGTGGAGATGAAAAATTACCTTTTCACTTATCTTGGGTTTGTTAAAATAAATTATTTTCCTGCTATGTCTAATTTCAAAAACATTGGAGGGTTCTGGTAAAATTGACATCTAAGGTAATGACCAAAGTTCAGTAAAATTGCTTTAAATTTCAGATTTTTGGGACAGTATCACCCTCTGGAGCTTAACACCAAAATTTTACATGAAACTAAACACAAAACAAGCTGTTCCTCTGACGAAGGGCTAATGCTCAAAACATCAGCTTTCTAACTTGTTACAGTGGCCACTTTACAATTTCAATTTAGTTGATATAACCATATTATCTTGTTACCCTCACCGAAACAGCACCACAGTTTCTTTAGAAACCTTCACCCTTAATATCTTAAGCTGTGCCCTAAAATATTCCACCAAACACAATATCATATACATGTATTATATATCAGAAGCTTAATATATGATTTACTTCTTTCATCGTGGAAATCCAATGGCGACATAACAGAACTTACAGTATATGTGAAAAAATATTTACCTTACTCCTATGCAGGGTAGGGAGGGGTATGTGTTGCACAGGTGATCAACAATATATAACGATGAAGCTGTGACTCCTGAAAAACGTATTCCAAAAATGACATGATTAATACCAATATGTCAGAGAAAATGAAACATTATTTCCATTCCTCTTGTACAACTACCTGAAATTGAATGACAACAGTGTAATTGCCACTGAGGTGACAAGTGTAATTGTGATCACAGGCACTTGATTGTTTCAGTCATATATGAACAGGGAGGGTGAGATGTCAAACCCTATATAAACCATGTTATTAAAAACCGGATCATTAGATAATGCAAGTCAAGAGTTTTCTTTGGCTTAGCCATCATGGGTTATAAGAGATTTTACCATGCATGCCCATGCATATTGCAACATTCTATTTGTTCTTACAAAAAAAAATTGGGAAGATTTATCTATATTTTGGAACATTTTAAATAAAACATGTATCCCACTCACACTTGTTGGACATGAGATGATCATCTATCATCTCATATCCAATGTGTCCTCGTGAAATAAATGTCAAATATACCTCTTGTTAGTCAAGTTTGAGGTCCATACTGTAAATTATGGACCAAGCTTTTCCATTGCTGCAGTGTGAAATATGCCAGCCATAAATCAGTAAAACAAGGTGGGTTCAATAAGACATTTATTACATTTCTGGCTTCAAATAAAGGGGATTCTGAAGTATTTCAATTTGAAACAAATTTAGTGGGCCTGATGATGCAGCGAACTACTGCCTGCTAAACTGACCAGTCGTAACACATATATACTAACTTAGAGATATAAGAAACAAGCAGTAATAACCAGGTCCCAATTGCTAAGATATCAGAATTAAGAATTACCAAAAAAATTTGTAAAAAATACAAACCTATCAGTGATAGTTTTCCGTTGTTCTCCAGTGTGTGAGCTGGTTCTTTTTTACTATCATGTTTGTATGACTCGTGAGTCAAAGCTGTTCTTAGTGTGTTGTCATCTTGAAAATTCAAACCTAGTCTATTCTTAAATGCAAACAATTCCCTTTCAAAGTTTTTTCTGAAAAATTCTTTTTTGTCGAAAACTCTGCAAAATAGAAAAAAACATTCCCTAATGATTTTACTGAACTAGTGCTTTTATTTACTGTTAAACATATTGCTTCTGACCACTTGAAAATGCTTAATTTAACAAAAAATATTCAAACCCAGTCTATTCTTAAATGCAAACACTCTCTTTCAAAGTTTTTTCTAAAAAACTCTTTTTTTGTCAAAAACTCTGCAAAATAGGAGAAACATCCCTTAATGATTTTACTGAACTAATGCTATTATTTCCTTTTAATCATGTTACTTTTGATCACTTGCAAATGCTTAATTTAACAAAAAACAATTTTGCAGTCTCGTTTGAAAATAAATTTCTTTGAACTTATATAGGCAAATCGTACCAATTATTACAGAATGATAAAATCATTATTACCTATTCTGGAAAGGGTCTATTCTTACATGCACCTGCATACAGTTCTACATGCACCTAACTCTTCCCCAACCAAAGAAAAAAGGCAGCGGACAGTTCAAGTTGTTGGTGAAGTTAGACACCCTCTTGTATGATAGCCTTATGTTCCATTGCCCCCAAGTGAAGTTCCCTGGCCCCTACCTAAAGTTGCATTACCCCAACTTGTCCCCATAATTTCTTAAGAACTAAAAGTATTTCATAAATTATCACAACAAACTCACAGTGGCTGAATTCCTTCTCGCTCTTTGAGTTTTAGCCTCAGATTTCTTTCTCGTCTTCGTTTGTCTCTGTTACTTCCTCTGAAAAATCGCACACCTGTATCATGACGTAAACACATCAAATTGATTATTATGACTCAAGCAAGATAACTGTAATTGCTTAACAAAGGTCTGTAAATTTCAAAAATACTTCATATTCTTTAAGCAACCTTACAAGTTAATTATTATTGATTCTACAAGGAATGATCAGTATGGAAATTCTCCCTGTTATTTTAACACCTTGTCAAGCAAGTGGGTGATGAGAATGAAGGAAATTATCAAAAAGGAAAATAACCGTCAGTTCATAGAATACAAATTATCTGCACCAGCCCAACAAAAGTAAGTGTGCAACTCCAGAAAGGAAGATACACAACCAGATATTAGGAATTGAATAGATAATAGCTTTTGCATAGCACTCCCTCTTGGAAACAAAATTGAGATGCTAATGCTATGTTCCAAAGGAATTGTTTTCCTAGACTAGAGATTCTCATTACGTGTGGCTGCGGCATTGCTATTGAACACAAGTCAACTTGCTTCTTTTGAACACAACATTGCATCTAGTTTTTTTAAGTCAAAGAAGTATTCAATGTTGACTTCGGGTATTCTGTCGAAAAGCACTGTAATATCAGAGTCAGTAACCCGTGCGCACCTAAAATAATACACGTGCAACATGAAGGTTATACTCTAACAATCTAGAGTATATCTCCAACACGAAAAACAGCGACTCTTAGCATCATTGTACAGCTAGTCCCTATACCACGAGGATTAACCGAGAGAAATTAAAAAAGGCTGGGCAACTTTAATTTAACCTTAATGTCATAATGATTTCTATCGTGTGTAGCTCACAGAAATATTTGGGTGTAGGGACTTGGCGAATTATACGACAGATCAACATATTTCAGAGTTTGAACGCCGATTGTTTCATACCTGAAATTACAGAGGCACTGTTTAAACCGTTGATTTGAGGGAAACTTTTCCAGTGAGAACAGCATTGTCGTAATAATGTGGAACAAACTGCTACCTCTCTAACTGCTGTGGTCGCCATTTTATAACTTAGTTATCAAGCTGTTGTATAATGGTCATGTAATGTGTATAGTTTGCGAATTCTTACACGAAATAGTAAAAATCTAGACCCAGTCTTCCTTAGCGAGTAGGGCTGGAAGCCATTTTGATTTCCTTGAGGGGATTGAGACAAGACTTTTGTGATATTTTATCAGCCATGTGGTTAACTAGGATCTTATGCAAGCGACATATACCTGGAAGGATTTATGGCGGGTAATTATATTTTTATTAACGTGTTTGTGTCTCCTGACCCCCAAAAACTGCAGACCAACAATATTTCATATTGTGACCAAACAAATTTATACGAAGTTAATTTTTCTGAGACATTTGTCAGCGAGGATGGAATAGGGAACCGATTGCAAAATTGACTCAGGAAAGAACAAACAAAAATGATGTATATGTTAAGACGCAGCGCGATGTTGTACATACTGGGATAGCGCCACGAATAAAGGGAGTGAGTGGGGGTGAGTAAAATGACATGTAAGACAATGCTCAAGGTATGGTATCTTTTGAGGTGGTTTGGAAATTGTCAATGGTCACTCCATTTCTAAAGGGCAATGTTGCAAGCATGAATTAACAAATTTCACACTTTTCATGTTCTTGCTTGTGGTGCACAAGACTAAAAGTGGTTCTCCTGAGACAAAGTCTTGTCAAGTCCTGGCAAACTCTGCAAAACAAGTGATAGCTGTCATAGAATGAAAGTCAACATGAGTTCATGCGGGGCTTGTCTGCTAATTCTTGCAATTCGTTTTTCTTAAAATGATTGGTCAGGCTGTGAAACTGATTTTCAGTGACATGATTGGCTGTTAGACTCAAGTATATTCCAGGGTGAAGGCTGATAGTTTAGAAAGAAACTGTTTGGGGCTGCGTCGGTGGGAGTAATGAAATAATTTGGATAATTGTATCAACAAAGTTGAAATGGTAAATTGGCCACCGTAACGATTACAAAAGCTGACGTTTTGAGCGTTAGCCCTTTGTCGGAGCAAAGGGTGACAGCCAATCACTTTTATTCCAGGGTGAAAGCCGATCACTTTTAAAGACTGTGAAATTTGATTGACATGAGACTCTCGACTTGACTGTGACAAAGACTCCTATTAAGCTTTTAAGATTTTAAAAACATCAACCAGTGTCTTTGAGAATGGTCTTTTTCAGTTTTACCCTCACATATTGCTGTAAATTGTTCTTTAACAAATATACAGCAGTAATCAAGTTACAGCTTATTACCCAGCTGTGATAAATTGATACACAATGATAAAGGGCAGCAGAGTATGTGAAGGGTTCGGAAAAAAAACACAGCACTGTTAAAGAATTCATGTTAATTCTACATTTTGTGGAATATAACTTTCAGGAAGTACCGGCTTGTTAAGAGGGAAACACCAACTGTGAGGCGAACTAAAGTTAAAAATGAAATGAGATTACAAAGAAATGAGAGTCTTCTGGCTGTTCCTTACTTGACACAGGTAGGTTTAACCCTTCGTCTATAAGAGTGATCAACGTCCAATTTCTCCTTACATCAATACCCCAGGATCATTTATGAAGATCAAGAGAATATGGAAAGTGATCGCCAAGCTTAGAGGCTTTAATTGTTAAAGGAATTCACCTTGTTAGTATCAAAGAACCGTTTAGAGAAGATTATTTAAAATATGAATACTGATGTTAGGGTGTAAAGGATTAAAAAGTTCAAAAACTAACAAATTAAAAAAAGCAAGTTTAAAAAGTAGTTAAGGGAAGCTTTTGTAAGGATCTTTTTAACCCTCTGAATTATCAGACTTGCTTGTATAGAAATCTACATCATGACTGACTGTGCTACAATATGCAAAGTGCACTGTGTATAATGCATATAATGGAAGGCACCCTAAGAACTAAGAACTTGTGTAGCACATTTACAGTTTAAGTCTGAAATTGATGCTGCCTGCATAATTTTTTTTTTGTTTTTTCTATTTTCTACTACAGGCACAAGAATTTGAACATGCCTGGGAAAGGAAACAGGAAGAACAGAAGTTTTTTAATGAAGCTTGGCAAAAACACAAAACCACAAAACTGAAGAATGTATATGCCTTTGGACCTCTAAGTCAGGGCAAAAAGGAAAACATTATGGAACACTTGAATGTTACAAGAACTAAGCATGAATGATTCAAACTTTTTAATTCCTGCCATTCTGCATTCATTAAATGTCACCATGGCTCTTGGACGATTTTGGATGAAGAGTCAATGGATACCATCACAACTAAGTGGAGACTTGACTTTTTACATCTAATTTAGTCTAAATCAAAAATGGTGAAGTACACTTTGCTTACTACTCAGGATTTCACAGATGTCAAAGCAAACATAAGGCATAAGTACTGTGGTAGATGATGTTTTAGGGACAACTCAATTCTGTGAGTTCAGGGATATTAACTGCCAAATGTACCAAGGCACCTCAAGTTAAACATTGGTCCAAACCAGAGCTGAAGAAACTATGTTTTCATGTATCCTATGTGTAGCCATACCCCCACCTTCTGTTTCTCCTTGGGGTGGGGGAAGGGTATGGTTACTCATAGAATATTTCTCAAACACAACAAGAAAGAGCATGTGTCAAAAAAACGTATCCATGGAATAAAAGGTCTCAATGTACAATTTCTTTTTGGACTAAATCATTTAATTTTCAGTCTTAAAATCCTACAGAAATTAATGGTGGCCTGGGGAGCTGGGGAAACCATGATTTAACACCAAACTCTCCCTTTTAATCAACAAGGAAATGTATAGTGGTCAGAGGGGAGAGTTGCAAGTTGGATCTTGGGAGTGGAAGGGATACTTGAACACTGATTACTGTCTTAGACACAATTTTGAATGCTATGATTTACAGATGGCACTGTTACTTCTTGCTATTCAGTGTTGATTATTTACTTAACATATCAGCCCGTCTTTATCTTTTACTATTCAAAATGAGGGCACCCCCTTCTTTGGTGTAACAATAGAAGCAGCTGTGGCAGAAAAAGAAACATTATCTAGCTGCTGCATGGCAATGTAGATAAATCTACCTAAGCTCTCATGAAATAACCTGTAAATAGAATTTTTAAGTTCATAAAATGTTGGGAAAGAGAGGAAAGTCACAATTACAAGGAAATCATGCATTCTCTGCCAACTCATGGTAGCAAATGAGTTTTGTCATCACCTGGAGACAAGAAGCTCAAGCACATGCTTAGAATGCATTTTACAAAGTGTGACATTCTACCTACAAATACTTTACAAAAATCGGTAAATGCCTGGTTATAAAATATAATTCACAACAGCACTGATATCTTGCGTGGTGTAATTTAGGAACAAATCATTTTACGGTGTGACAGGCTATGATTGCAACTAAGATTCAGAGCTTTGTATATAACAGTATGTACACGGAAACAACTTGTAGATATTTTATCTACTAAAATGGCTTTAATTCTAATTTAAAGATGTTAACCCTTGGCAGCCGGCAGAAAACCTTCTAGTTTGGCCATACAAAACTTAAGCTCGTATTGTTTGTCGTTATATGAATTATCCCTTACAATATTTGCGGATTTGAGACACCGTGAGTTCAGACTTTGGGGTCACGTGACCTAGATCATCCGCTCGTGTTGACAGCTGAATAATGAAATGATACATCAGCGGGTGTACGGTCAACGACGCGGGCTCAAGTGTCCTTGGTCTAAAATTTAGCGAAATTAGCGGAAAATAATAAGGGCTGACCTTTAAAACCGAGGAACTCTGTTTTCGTCGAAGGCACTTTCCTTTTTGCAAAGGTTTAAAGGAGAAAATTAATTTTTGAAAAATTTTAGGGAGTGTACCAAATTTTCGGAGGTTGTTCTGTAAAAAAAGAAGCGGCAAGGAAAACGACGCCTCGAAGCAACAGAATAGGAAATCAACCATGCGAACGACTCAAAATCCGTGTTTCCGCGGGAAAACCTAGCGTATGCGTTATTCAGCTCTGTCACTCGTGTTTGGATGCGTTCAAAGTGCTTTCATGCAAGCTTGGCGAGTTCACAAGTGAATTCGTGTCTCTGGCCCATCTGTGGATTGCTAACAGGACCTACCAAGGCTTTTTGGGCCAGTTTTGAGTGGCAAAAGCCTCGAGCGATGTGATATTTTGCTGGTAGGACTGGGTGGCCCGACAAGATTCTAATAATTATTTTATTAAAATGGAAATGTGAGGTGTTGCCTTCTCGAGTTGCGGTGGAATTTCCCAGTATTCTTTTCGGTCATAAACGAGGCAAAGGTTGTGTTTGCGACACTGTAGCTTTTGTCAAAAGGAAGAACAAGGGCTAGCGGATAAAGTGAGAAGGCATTTTCCAGCCAAACAGCAAGATCTGGCCCTGAGGTGTGTTTTGATTGCAAACTTTTGATTAACAAACTTTTTTGATTGCAAACTTTTGATTAACCGCCTCCCGGTTAACTCAATGGATAGAGCGCTGGACTGTAGCGCGGGAGGTCGAGGGTTCGAGCCCCGGCCGGACCAACACTCAAGGTCTTAAAATAATTGAGAAGAATTTGCTACCTTTCTGTAACATCAAGAAATGGTTGGATATTCTAGTCTTCTCGGATAGGGACGAATAAATGGAGGTCCCGTCTCCTGCAGGGTTGGGGCAGGTGACGTTAATTTCCCACACACGAGATTACTGTGTGATGGATGTCCTCCCATGGGGTGGGAGGGGTGGGTTAGGACAGCAGGTCCACATCAGCTATTACAGCTGCCAATTAATCAACCTGCTTAAACAAATAAATGAACTTCACTTCACATTTCTCGAGCAAGTTTTGATCTTAAAAGATCGACACTTTTTCAGTGTTGCTCTTGGAGCAGAATGCTGGATTTTTGGGATTTGTTGTTATATGAAAGGTTCGCTGCAATGGAAATCGGGAATCATTGTGGGTGTTTTAGGCTGCAATAGGTGTCACACCAAACAGCCTTGCAATGTACACACTTACATAATGTTGTCTCTTAATTTCAACAAGAAACAAATAACAACAGTAATAGTAATTTCTAACATGTATGTGTGGCTTGCTGGAAAAGGGTTAAAACTAGTTTTCTAATAAGGCAAAGAAAGCATGGAATTTAAAACATTATTGTACTTTCTACAATTTTAAGTTAACTTATCTATTAAACTAAATACGTACAAATACATATTCTATCCACAGTCATCAATAAAATCAATGTATAAATAAATCATTAAATCATAGGATATTTCCTTTTTGGGCTATATAGTAACCTTCATTCAAAACATAATTCACATCTTAGAAACAAGTTGAAAGATTTGCAAGAGTGCAGTGCTGCCAGATCAGGCGTTGTTGACAGATAGTTTGAAAACAGAACAAAACTTAAAAACATGGCCAAAAGTAAAAAAAAAAAAGGGAGTTCATTTTCTACATCATTCCTCTACAATAGCTAGCTTTTAAAGCCTATATTTTCTCAGAATATGGTAGCTATTTATTATTCCTGCCATGTCTTCTTAAATCAGTCCGGTTTCCAGAAGTGAAGGGTTCCGCTTTATTGAGGTTAATAGTCGAGAAAATGTATGACAGAAATTTTGGGGCAGAAAAAAAGGTCCGGTATAGAGAGGATTCTGGTTTAATGAGGCCGGTTTAGAGGGGTTCCACTGTATTTGTAAGTTGCCCAATATTGAACACAACCTGATGTTTTCATTACACTCTGAATGAACCGACAAAGACGTGATTTATAATGACGTGGAGACCACTTTCGATTTTCCGTACACCATCATGACTGGGGGAAGGTTATCTGTAGCAAAATAAGTTTAAAACAGTAAATCAAGCACTAATTGTAACCGTGTAATGAGCATAACTGGTAAAAAAAAATAATAATTCATCCAAAAAATCGAGGCAGGTAGACTACAGCAACAGACACATGTACACCTCAGAGACCTATTTATAAGAAAATGACCAGCTAATCACGTGAAATCTTCATGAATGCAAGGAAAGGGCAAAGAAAGAGACGGTATGTTAATGCACATCAGAGTGTCTACAAGTGATCTCTTTGCAGCGTTTATTTCTTGCTCTGCACCTTTAAACGAAATCATAACCGTAATTAGATTTGTTACCTGAGAGCACAGTTATGTCTTGAATAAATTGCTGAGCCATGTTTTC
Organism: Stylophora pistillata; assembly: GCF_964205215.1. Lineage (NCBI taxonomy): Eukaryota > Metazoa > Cnidaria > Anthozoa > Scleractinia > Pocilloporidae > Stylophora > Stylophora pistillata. The sequence goes on along the minus strand of NC_142531.1, from coordinate 22,848,015 downwards.
CTCGTTTGGAGGAGGGGGAAGACCAGTAAATACAACAACTAAAAGCAAAGCGACAACAATAAAATTCATCATGATCTACAACCTTCCACTGCGTCAAAACTATGTGCACACAAAAACATTCACCGGATGTAACGGGAATTATATGCGAAGTCTCTAACTGAAGTCTTCCGCATCCTTACAATGACTCTTTGCATATATTTCATAATACATACATTTAACCTTCAAATTTTCATTAAGCTTAAATAACATTGCCTTCCTTACGTCACATATGACACCTCTGTCTTAAACTTACATGCTTCTGTTGAGTGAATTTTGATGAGCTGATTCACTGTTCGGTACCAGTTGGTGGAGGGCTGTATTGGGGAAAAATGGCAAGAGTCAACTGACATGACAAAGTCACCTACTATCAGGTTTTGTTATATTTCGACTTTCCCCAAAAATTAAAATTGTAGGGAGAACAGTAATGAAGGGCACATCAATGAATTTATAGGAAGGAAATACTGATGCTTCAGATGAGCACTCACCGCCATTCCATCGGCATTTCTTGTCTGAGAAAGAGATTCTTGTGTGCTGTGAATCATCTAGAGTATAAGATACAGGGAAGTATGTGTCTTCAAATTGAAGATAACAAGTTTATGAATGAAAATACCGAATGGATGATGAATCACGCCATCATAATGACTTCTGAGGGATGCGGCAGCCATTTAGTTTAACCAGCTTTTTGACCCCTATGCACTTTGGTATCCATTTTAAAATCATGGCTTTTGCAGGAGAAAAGATCTGTAATAAATTTAGAATAATTTTATTGGTGCCCAAGGGAAAACCTTGAAGTGAGCTCAACCGAACGGCAACACAATACACTTACTAGGAGCTGCAAATAGACGACAAAAAAGGAGAACAGAGGTTTGTACAGTACCCGAACTTCTGCAGGAATTCTGAGTTCTTTGAGAAGATTTGTTAGAGTTCTATATTGTGCTTGGTGGTTATCTTCATCATCTAAACAAAAATAAAAATAAATAGATTTTAACATATTCCCACATGGATTTCACTACGCCTCAACAAACGCTAACTCTGGATCTGGTGAAAATCTAGGTTTTTCCGTTCATTTAATTTGGTTCACTGGAGTGAGCAGATGGGTGCCATCATGCTTTCCCCAAAAGTGATAGAAGAGTTTTGAGGGGTATTAGGAAAAACACTGCAAGTAATGATTCCAATGAATTGCTTTTCGATCGAAAATCATGAGGCCAAAACAAAAGTAATCCCTACGGCCAATCAGAGCAAAGTAAAATTTTACAAGGAATCGATAAGAAATAAAAGTGAACAAAATGCAAACTACCTAAAGCGCTGGAAAACGCGTTTGAATGAGTCGTGATTGGTTTACATTTTGTATCTGATTGGTTGACGTAAAACAAAACCTAAGCTTATTCGTGGACGATCCTCCCAGTAAAGAGCACTATTTAAGCAATAGTGAAAATAAAGCTGCCCCGTATTATTTTAGACTCTCAATCAATAAATTTCTCTTAGAGGTACTTGTATTTATTCCAAACATCCTGTCGAGACCAAAAAACATGTTTTCATGGGCCATTTACCTCCAGTCTCCACGATCTGCATGACTCTAAGTTTAGATCGATTTTCCCAGAATGGCACCATATGTAGAACACAACTCAACTGAAGCGTAAGGAGGAACGTGAAATCATAAGGACCAAGTACCAAACCTGCTTAAAGACACACACAAAAAAACAAATGCTTGGTTATGTTAACTCTCTAACGCGCTAAGGTGCAGGACACATGCAAGGGAATGGCTGCAGTGTTCCGTGATTTTTGTAGAAGAAAGGAGGACGGGAGAGGTCAGTTGCAGAGGAGAAGACAGCATCACTTTTTCCTAATACACAAATACGAATTGATGTAGAAAAGGTTTAAATAACAAAGGATCTAGACAAAGGGGATCTTTATGAACCTTGCATGTTTTTAAAGCACTTGTAAAAACATTGCTATTCCGCTATTGTACATTACGTTTCTTCTCTCTGGGATTTTATTACAGGTTAATGCATTTTATTAAAAACTAGATCATTGGATAATGCAATCCAAGAATTTTTATTGGCTTAGCCATTATGGTATATCAGCCAATATACCATAATCTACAAATATGGTAAGCGTACGTGTCAGCTTAAAATTAAACGGGAGCTAAATATTTAATAAAATTTAAAAATTTAATTTAACGTTTTTAATAAAACAGTTATTCCACTCGAGCTTGTTGGATATGAGATGATTATAGCCAACTCGGCGCTACGCGCCTCGATGGCTATCTATCATCTCATATCCAACGCGCGCTCATGGAATAATTGTCAAGTACACTATAGGTTAATACATTGTACACTATAGGTTAATACATTGTACACCATAGGTTAATACATTGTGCACTATAGGTTAATACATTGTACACTATAGGTTAATACATTGTACATTAAGATTCTTCTATCTAAGTATTTATTATATGTTAATTTTTAAGTCTTAGTTTAATGTGCACGGCTCTTTTGAAGACGCACTTATTAGTGATAAGGATTTCGTGGCTAAATAAAGATTGATTGATTAATTGATTGCGGCAGGAAGAGGGAGGGATGGGGGGGGGGGTAGGAAAAAGGAACATACATGATAACCTTCATCTTGTGTAAACATTAACATAACTTTTAGCCTTTGGAGCTTAAGATTATACGACAGGGCCTCACCTTCTCCGACGACCGTGGTATTCATTGGCCACACATCTAGAAATGCAACACTTAAATGAGTACAGTAAGACCAATCGAATGGAACATTATTCAAAATGTATTACGAGGTAGTATTTGCCTACAGCTACGAAGAATTTTTTCAAATTTCTTGCGAACCACGATAATGGTAAAGTAGGGGTGGGAAGGGGGGCTTACTTGTAAAATGAGCTCGTAGGCTAGTTTTCAGACCCCCCTCCTTAGTTGAAAGGAGATCCTTCCTTTAAATGGTAAGTTAGATCTTGTTAAAAACCTTTAAATACAACTTGAACCAGTTTTGAACACCTAATGGCAACGGTGTGGTATCGGTTATAAATTCCCACTATAATTGCAAAAAACTGACTTTGTTGGGTAACAAAACAAACCACCGAAAAAAAAAAGCATTGTATTCTTTACCAATGTATCCTTCCTTGCCAAGAGTGTTCTTGTCCAGTTGAGCGAAGCTGAAAAATTCACCATAGTGATTAAAATATTCAGTCTGCTGTTTGGGATTAAAAATTTGATTTGTACTAAGAATACACCAAATAGCAAACAGAGGAGCAAATATTTACTTTCACAAAAATAGTGGTCTGCGACTACAAAAATTCCAGTGAAAGAAGCCTCAACAAAGTTCTCGTTCCAGCCTCCCAAACATTAGTTGGGCTCAATTACCGACTGAGCTATGCACCCGCATGCCACATTAAACTCTATTGGGTCTCTGTACCGGTAAAGGAAAAGAAAGGGGATATTTAATTGTGATTGGTCAAGAGTAAATAGCAAGTGGGGTAAATCACAGCAAGGCCCTTGACAATTGTTGTACTTTATGTAAAAAATAGACTGAAAAGTGATGAAATGGCTTTCTGGTAAACAGTGACTCCAAGACACACAACATACTTCATATAACATTCTTCAGTATAACGTGACTTACTTTCTGGCAATGCAGACGTTTTTGCCCATTAAAACCGCATCCTATAAGCATAGGAAAAAAGAGGAAAAAAGAGGAAAAAAGAAGAAAAGTACTATTTGTATTGAATTGTCTTAAGTATAGTATACAGTCTAAGAGTAACTTTACCTTGGGCGGTGCAAGTAATTGCGATTGACATAATATGAAAGTAATTGAGACTGATATGAAAACTCGTGCCACATTTTCAACCAGTCAGATGGAAAACTGAATCCATTCTTGAATTGATCCGCCGCGTTTTCCCTCTCTTCAGGTAATCTGCTTGTTTTAACCTTGATATCGTATGGGCTTCTTGTGACATTTACCTCAGTTCTGATTTGACGATGTGATTATTTCCGTATTTATTTTACAAAAAGCGCTGTAAGCAACTGCGATTCCTTGGCCATTTGCTACTGTAAGCAAACTATTCTTGGTGGTTTTATAAACATTGTGTTTCTGCAACAGTTGCATGCTTAAAAAATTGTCACAAAATATTCCACAGCAGCTGCCTACCTTAATAATTCCTACATAGTCCTTTAATGTCATTTTCTGATGTCCAGGCTGGGTGAAAGACACATGCAACAAAGTTTCAGAACACAGTTATCTTGAAGGCGTCATTAAAGCCAGTCGTTAGGATTATGTATTTTAACTTAAGACTATTTTCATCGAAATCAAAGAAAAAAAAATTACCTTCATGATTGCAACATAGACCAAACTACATTTCTCGTTAACTTACGTGTGTTCGAAGTGGTGGAAGTTGTAACAGTACACTGCGATAAATTTCATCTATGGTAAAAATAGAAACAAGGAAATTTCATCAAATAATTAACAACTTCATTCCGGAACCACATAAAAAAGGATGCAAAAGCACAACCAAAAAAGCAGCATTAAAAGACCCAGATAAGCAAGACCTATCCCATTTCTTACCTTTCCTTTGCACCCTCATAAACGGAAGTCTCGGCTTCCTGAAGATTCCACGAGAAAAACTCTCCGTAGGGAGCTCATGATCGTAAAACCCTGTTTACAAATGTAGGAGGTAAGGTCAATTCCAATTTTTCTTTCATTGGTATATTGTTTGTTGAGTTTTCTTTGTGTAAAGCATGATGAAATAGCCCTCTTGCATATTGGATGACAGATCATGAGCAGTTCAATTACTGTGAGAGGGCTAGAGAGTTTAAACACTGAGTAGTGTGGGTGGGTAGGCGAGTCCTTGCTGGCTCATTTTGCAAGCTAATTCACTTCTTGTGGAAACACCAGCCATACAACACTACTTTCTGGTTGAAGACTACATTCACCCAGGTGCCAGACAAAATGCAGGATGGGAAGTTACATAAAATGGACTGGCACCCGGTCTAAGTGAAGAAACAACACTTCAAGATTAATTGAAAATGGAATAAGCTGCAATTCTATGGGTTAGTTCTGGTCAGAAATACCTAAGAAAGTAAGGTCTTTTTCCCTGTATTGTTGTTTCTTTCATTTTCATCTTCCCTCAAGTGTTGTCTCCAAAAACGTTTTATCACTAACAACGAAATAGCATACATCTTTTAATTTTATTTACCTAAGATTAGAGTGTTTGGTTTCATCCCGCCCAGTCCAGAGGTCTAAACACACACACACAAAAAGACAATATAACTTAAAAAGAAAAATTGAGATCAGTTTTAATCTGAATGTCAATAGCAATCTAAGATCATATTGGTTTTTCATTAGTCCAAAAAGTTGGGCAACATTTAATCAAAATGCGCTAAGGGGAGAAGGACAGCATTGCACAGCAAATAATTCAGTGCTAATGACACTGGTTTTGAAATAAGACAACTGTATCAGGACTTCTTGCAGTTGCTCCTCATTTTTAAAGATTTAACGTCAACAAAAAACATCTAAAAAAAATAAATACAAAAAGATGAATACATGGTAACTTTGCACGTATTCCACATGGTTCACCAGCAAGCTAAGACTCTAAAAAGAATCATGAACGAAATAATGATTAAGTAACTTTTCTCACCATCAATAAGTTTTGTGCGCCAGCACGTATGGTTTGTGCAACAGTTAGCTCCACAAAGGCCTTTATTTCCGTACAATCAATGAAATTTAGCCAAGTTGTAAGTTCACGCTTTTGTCTTCTCAATAACTGTAGACGGGAGGTATAAAGTAGTCAATAAATACGTCAATCAATCAGTCAATCAGTAAATCAGTCAGTCACTCAATCAGCCAATCCATCCATCAATCAATCAATCAATCAATCAATCCATCAATCAGTCAGTCAATTAGTCAGTCAGGCAGCTGGTAAATTAATCACTTGGCCAGTCATTCTGTGATTCAGTCTAGCAATTAATTATGATAGCAAACTAGCCAAGTATTCACTTTGCGACTCAACTGGTCAGTCAGGGTAACTTTAAGTTTTATCAACTGAGTTGATAATGTAAATTGGCCACTGTAAAGAACTTCTTAAGCTGATATTTCAAGTGTTAGCCCTTTGTCAGAGCGAATGGCTATGGCTAACACTTGAAGCAGTTTATAAAACCAAGTTATCTTGTAATTCCTCCCCCCCCTGCCATACGCAGCACCATAGCTTCTGACTGTCAGTCAGTCGGTCAGTCAGTCAGTCAGTCAACTTTATAAACTAACGAGGGTGTCACACAATGCTTAATACTGTTGGAAAATTTGACTTCTCGATCCAAAGTGAAAATTTAAATACTACTTCAAACAATCAATTACTTACCTGAACATCAAATCCACCTTCTTGGATATGACCGAGAATATAAAGACCACCCTAACAGTTATATGCAAAAAAAAAAAAAAAAAAAAAATCAATTATTTGTTTTAGGTAACAGTGTTGTTTGCTATTAATCAATCTTCCAAAATATAGTATATAGCTTAGAGGCAGTGGAAAGAGAGGGCACTGTGAATTAGGAAACAGTGTACTCTCTTCATCAACAATAATTATAGACTTGGAGCTCAAAAAAAGTTATGACTACATCGCAGTATTGGTGAACTGTTCATGCATTAAACCCAATTCAAATTTGAACTGACTCAAACTGACAAAAGTAAGTACACCTTTCAATTCAGTTGCTTACTAGCAATTCCCTGGCTGTTCCTATTACAATTTGAGGATTTTTTTAATTATGGTTTGAGAAAAAATGAGTGAACACGATTTACGTCTTAGGTTGAGTTCACAGGGCCTAGATTAAGCCATCACATAACTGCTCAAAGTCAAAACTGCAGGCCAAGCTAGGTGGGAGGAATGGCTGAACCATTCTAAAGTTGAAATAACCATTTTTGGTTCTTTTAGATACCAAACTTTTCTTCACCTTCTTGATGTCATTAACAAAGTCTATCAAGGGGTAACCAGAGCGTGGATTGGACACCAATAACAGCACCTGACGTACAAAAGAAAGCAAAATAATTTATGATTGATAACTTTTCGCTGCTTCATTTAATTTCAACTGAATTAAAGAGAAGTTGGAGTTCTGAGAGAACATATATGCCGGAGAGGGGAGTTCATACTTGGGTAAGTGGGTTAAGTGAAACCTGTCTTTACAGGAATACAATTAGCTAGGAAAGTCAAAGATGTCTTTTGTCTTGCTACTAGCGTGGGAGAAAGCCTCTTGAGTCAAGTTGGAGCATGATAGTGGCTTCTACATGCGAAAATAGGCCTTGGAATAAGTGAAAATAAGCTGAATGTGAAATATTGTGGTATACCCTCAACAATTTGTTAAGGACAACATCTGTGTTCAGTTGATGTCTGTGTTCTATCGAAGTCCATAATTATTTCAACGTGAAGTGATTTCCAGCTAAGTTTCCAGTGCCATTTAGTTTTATAGTGCTGATGTGCTTAAAGGTGAATAAGCCCCTGATGAGAAATCTAACTCTAGAACTTCCCATTCTACGCTCCAATGTTCTTCCTCTGGGCTACTGAGAAGTTCTTATGCGACACATGTCCTGCATACTGCTAAAATCAGAAATTTCCACATTTAATTGTTCACATTAATCATCGCACTTCTTGGATTCTTGGAAAAAAAATTCATCCTCAATTAAAATTCTTGCACATACATCTATCATTCAGGACCCTTCTAAAAACATAGTATATTTGGACATTAAATTGGGTGTCAATACCTGAGGTCTCCAGAATTTCACATGGTCTTTTCTTAAGTCTAGTCGAAGAAGGTACTTCCTCACCTACAAACACAAAACCCCAAATAATAATGACCTTAATTGCACAAAAATGAAAAACGTTGAGATTTTTCTTATGCTGCTTTAAGGTTAAAAAAAAACAAACAACATACCTGATGGTAAATCAAAGCTTGTGACACATCTCCCCAAGGGGTGGGAGGTGCACGGAGAGAAATCACCACAAACAAAATCACCATGAGAGCTGAAAACAAATAAAAATGATTAAGATGTGAAGTTCTGCATTTCAAGTTTACAACTAGATAAGGAGCTTGAGATTTCTATTGGGCGATAATTAATGAGGGAAAAGTCCGAATCACGCTTTAAAATCGAGAGCAAATATGTGACTTTCCTTTAGACTATATATCTACTATTTGTTCACACATTAACGAAGACATAGGCTCATCTTCTTATTAAATAACTACTAGCTATCACAGAATAGATGACGTGTAGTTTAGCCAATCAAATTGCAGCATTTGTAAGAGTGCTTGTAGATTTAGACTAAAACCAAAGTCGTGTTAATTAAACAGAGTGCAATTAAGGTTAGCTGTCTAAAATGTGGATACAATCTCTAACCAAGTCATCATTGAGTGTGTGCTTGAAAGGACAAAATTTAATACATCCTGAAAAACTTTCAGCAGATAGGTTACCTCTGCTGGACTGTGGCTTGCAGGCTTGCATTCCATCCACAGGGAGCAGCAACACTCGTAGTTGCTTCATGCAGAACCTAAACCTGATATACACGTGCATGGCAAGGTCCAGTTACATTGAATTAGGCTCAGAATTTTTTTCTACAATACTGTAGGATCAATTGGTAACAACCTACCAAATGCAAGAGCAGCCCATTTGTAATTGACCAGGAACATGATCAGGAAACAAAACACAGCACCAAGGAGAGCTATGATAAATGAGAGAAATGTTACCAGTGATACACAGCTGATAAAAATCCCAGTCATCTTTAATTACCATGGAGCACTTAAGTTCCGCAGCAAAAAAAAAACAAGGTCAGGAACTTGCAATGTTTTCATGGGGTTACATAATACAACCAGTGATTTTAATCACTTAGAATTATTGTAGGAGGCTTAGCTTGAATTTGAAAATTTCAAGTTGGTTTGCTCACAAATCACCATCAAGGGTCTAAGGCATATGCATAGGTGGATGTTCTCCACATGAAGGATTCATGAAATAGTTCAAAGCATGTGAAATGGCAATGACTTTTTCAAATGCTTTTCCAATACTTTTTGTAAGCCTCTCACATGCATGTACAATTAACACATGAAATTATACTTTTAAAACTGTACAGCGACAGTACATATAATTATTTCACCATCATGAGCACCTGATAAAAGAAATTATATGATGTGAAAGTGATATGACTCCCATCATGCCATCTACTTCCTTGCTTATTGTTACAGTAGTAAAAACAACACAAATGCACAAGTTTGTGTTGAGGAAAGAAGTGTTTAAAGCAATTCAAAACAAATCTCACCCGATTGCCAAGAGAAATACTGAAATGTTGGTCTGTAACAAATAGAGGAGATGATTTTATCATTAGTCCACTATCTAAAATAATTATTAACAGTTTCACAAAAATGAAATACTCACCTAAAGTTTGGTGCAGAAGCGACTTTGAGAGCAAAGCATGCCATGTTGGTGACCCCATATGACAGGAGAAAGAACATACTGACCAACACAGCAACTTTGTCGACATTTCCAATCAAAAGAACAACCTACAGATTGACAAGAGACAAAAAATATGATCAACATGCCAGAGGCAGATCCAGGAATTTTTGATTGAAGGGGTCCAAACTTTGGTTCAGAAAAGACTGTTGGACTCTTTGAGGCAAATTACTTCTCCCCCACACCCCCTCCCACCAGTCGCGGTTGCATGTTATAATTCCTTGGCCGCTTACCGTTTATTTGGATTCTTTAAAAAAATCAGCCAGTTAAAAGTGATATACTATCCTGTCTCAAAGTTGTAAGCGTCAGGTTTGATAGGGGGGTCCAGGGGTCCGCCACTGCATACAGTGCTATGCTCTCCATTATTGTGTTTGAAAACCATAGGGGTGAGGAAGCTATTTCTCTAACAGCTACACCCTCCAACTTTTCACACCCTACTGTTGCCCTCACTGCAAGGTTGTCACATATAGTGTTCTCCAGAGGTAACTGCAGCCCAGGTGTTGATTTGACTTTGAGGCCCTCAGATACTTAAAAATTGTACAAACAAAATACTTGTTGCAATATGAAACAAAATTGAAATTCTAACCTTTGCTTTACAAACCCAAAAAAAAAAATTTAAAACTGTAAAGATTAAAAAAGCAGACTGGATACTTGTGGCATAGATGCTCAAGCCCTTTGGACACTCACTCGTTCACTGCCGTCTACATTTTTTTAGAATTTTATTTTAAGGCTGGCTACTGAAAAATCACTTTAACACCCTCCTTTCTCAAAATAAAGTTTTACCTGAACAAGGAACCATGACATCAAAACAGCTCTTAAAGGTTCTCCATTTCTGCGGATAACTTTGCTAAATGGGCGAAGTATGATACCTTTTGGGTAAAATTAATCCAGAAAATGTTCTAAATAGCTTGTTAGGGACTATCAGTTTGGAAAAAAAAAAATACATTTTGGGACCAGGCATGCCCACAGACAAGAATGAAGGAGGAGGTAACAAACAAAGAGGAAGAAAGAAGTGCAAGCCTGCTATATTCACCATAAATTGAATAAAATTTTCAAAGAAAAAAAGAGGAAGCAAAAAATAAGAAACTAAAGATAATTTAGAGGGAGAAAGAAGCAATGAGTGAGAAGGGAAGAGAAGAGAGGCCAGGGGAAAATAAGAAAGATATATCCATTTTAAATTCAGCAGCTTACCTAGTAAATCATCTTTAGCAATAGCTTGGAGAATTCTTGAGGCACCTAAGGAAACAATGAAAAATTTCAATCAAAACTTAACATCAAGCTCATTATATTAACTGAATGTTATGGTCTAAAATGATGAATCCAAGCAAGTTTGTCATGAACCTAATGTGATCAAATGACAACATACATTATGCACAATAAAGGTTCCATGGATAATAAAATAAACTTGATATGTGTGACATGCAACTGTGACAGTGTACTGACCTATGAGGCAGCTGAGAGCAGCTGAAAGAGTTGCAGCAAATGTTCCTACAGTTATTAACCATTCCACTTTGTTGATTACCTAGGGATAAATATATCTTATTAACCATGCGTGAGGGCTGTACTGGGAGAATATCGGCCCGAGGTCTTGACAGTACGGACTGAGCGCAGAGAGGTCCATACAAAAAAGACCGAGGGACGATATTCTTCCAGTACGGTCCTGAGCAAGCTTGGTTAATAAGAGATTTATTATAATACGACTGAAGTTCAAAGGGACACAAGTGTGGTATCATTCGGGACTATTTGGGACCATTTGGGACTGTGCCCGGTCCAATACTGAGAGAATATTGATTGGCAATAGAGTATTTTGATTGGTTGATTTTAGTTATTGGCCCTCTGACTGCCCGAGTCGTGTAATAAACAGCAAGTACAAGTCAAGCAGTCAGACATCTCTGCACAAGTTTTACAACTGACAGTAACTTCCTTACACTACTGACAGAAGTGATTATTATCATTGGTGGGGGCCTGGAGTTAATTGGACATTTTTCCAACTTCCATTACATTTATTTATTAAATAATTAAAATTTTCACAAACATAGTTACCATAAGATAGTTGTAATTGTTTCGTAGTAAGGATCTGGGACATGTAGCACTTGTAAAAACCACTGCAAGAAAATTTGTTTGCTGCAGCAATTAAGTTGTCTATAACTGGTAGGGAGAAATATCTTTAATTGGTCATATTTGGTAACAAGCATTTTATCCAAGAAAGCTTTAAATGCATTTTTCTTAATATATGGATTCTATTAGTTGATGCTCTGCTGATAAATGTTTTTTTCAGAGGTTAAATCTTTTTACTGATAACAAAAAAGTGGACTTTCAGATATTTGACTAACTATTATACAATCTGTTGATAGTACAGATATTACAAGATGTCATCAACAATAATTTTCGGGGAGAAGCCACATGAACAACAACTAACATTCAAAAACTTCAAATAACTCACCTAAGAGCAAATATAAAATGAATGTAAAAACACTTGCACCAAGGGTACCAAATGGTATGGCATATCCAGGTTTTTTCAAGTCCCCTGATATGTTAGCACCAGCTAAAAATTACAAAAATGTTTTCTTCAATTGTTGATAGTACAAAGCCTGAAGCACAGAGGGGCAGTTAAGTTTGAGCTGGTGACATGCCTGGTGATATCATTTGCCAATTCCCACAAAATTGATTGTTAGTGAAAATCCCCGATGTGCAACATTCTAGATATCCACATTTCTTGTAGATCATGGCAAAATCACCATCACTGCACCTGGAACATGTGGCATTTTTTGCCCATCATCATGATGGGCTTCTTTAAAGGAGCAATTGAGCTTGCACAAGTTACTTTTGCACAAGTTACTTTCCCACATGCCACCTTAAGTCTATGTCTTCAATTAGGCTTGCACATGTAACTTTCCTGCATGCCACCTTGTTTATGTCTTCAATTTGATTTATTAAAGAACTTCTGCAAGGTGCAAAAAATTGTTTGGCAAGTGAGAAGTAACATGAGATATTACTAGATTTTTAATCCAAAGATGTGAAATTTGAGCTTATGGAAATAATTGATAGATTTATATGTGCACAGTACAGCATGACTACAAAATGTGTTGAGAATTATGTACCCATGACTCCAGTAACCCCATTGAACAGAACTCCAAACACTGTCAAAGGAGTCTGATGCTCGTTAGTTGTATAGTCTTTGGTGAAGTCAGGCTGCAGAAAAAAAAAACATTATAACGATCACTGACCCACAAATTATCCAGTCTAAGTGCTACACATTCCCATCCAAATGAGAAAATTTGGTTTTAAATCATGAAACAAAATTAGAACTAGTAACTTGTTCTTTGAATCACTCCAGCTGTTTGTATCTTAATCATATGTAAATTAAACAAATTACAAAACTTTTCTCTCTAGCAAAAACCAAAAAGCATTTCAATTACTGCCAAATAATAATTGGAGAAAACTGAAACAGTGTGGTAGACACAAGTAACCATAGATTAATATACTTCATGCCCTCCAGATCATGTGATTGGATGATCTTCACTCCATCTCTCTTCCTCTTTCTCCCCCCTACCATTACCTCCTTCCTTACCACATTCCTTCTTTCTCTTCCCTCCCTCATGCCTCCCTTTCTATCCTCCTTTCCCCTCTCTCCTTCCTTCCTCCCTCTCTCTCTCTTCCCTTCCTCCTTCAACCCCCTTTCCTCCTTTTCTACCTCCCCTCCTTCCACCTCCCTTATTCCTGTCTTCTCTCCCTCTCCCTTTCCTCGCTATTCCCTTAGCTTTCACCCTTCCTCTTTCCTTCTTTACTTCCTTCCTCCTTCTCTGATGACTTTCCCTTCTGCCTCCCTCTTTCTCTCTCTCCCCCTCCCTCCTTCCTCCCTCTTTCCCTCCCTCCCTTCCCTTTCCCTGAAGCTAAGCCTCCTCGATTACTTTAATTTGTTTTACCATTAACTTAATACAATAACTGTATTTCTAACTGAAATTGTTACTGAGAAGGAAAAGAATTTTGTAAAAACATACAATCTTGCTTTGTATTCCTGAGCATAACCTTACCCAAAGATTGTTGTGCAAAGTCGTAGAATTCCAACCCGAGTATCTGTATGTAACATTCTGTAAAAATTAATGTTTCTTTTATAAAACGAACAACTCATTTAAATGTCACATACTGAAAAAAGTTGTACAACATTCAATAATTATGTCTTGGACTACTAGTTAGTAGTACTTTTGAGATAGCAAAGAACAGTCAGAGCAATGCTCTTAACCCATGTTTAAACCATCCACAGCTGTAACTTAAAAGTTCTATGACCTGTCTTAAATACAATACAAAACCCTGTAATTGAGAACTTTCAGGTTTCACCCAAAGAAAACAGAGTAAACAAAGTTTGTAAGTGTTTAATTGCTTCTGGCTTGGCTATTTATCAGAAGATTTTCTTTAATGATGACAGGCTCAACCAGAAGGTATGGAAACTCCTGTCAAAATTTCAAATCATGGCAATTTTTGACCGTGTAAAAAAGCTGAACATTGAACACTCCTTTACAAGTAGCTACATAATTGACACAAAGCTCAGGGGAACTTCCCCAATTTTCATTTCATTCATTCAGCTAACACTTTTGACACAGGTCTAAAATGACATTAAACACCAAATGAACATACCTGGGGAAAGTTATGTTTGTCACTTCCTGCATGAATTCCAGGGGGCAAGTCACCCTTGTGTTTGACAATAAGAAAACTGACCTGAATCAATCATAAACATGACCATAAGATAGTGCTTGGTAAAATAAAAAATTAATTTCCTGTTATTTAACTGGCTTTGTAATTGTTGTACTGTGTTTTTGAAATTTCTAAGATGTACAAAAGTAACAATTATAAAAATCTTTCTCCTCACTTCCTAAAACTTAACATTAAATATCAAGTACTATTATTTCTGAATCTCGACTTCTTCGAGTCGATTTGACAAAACCTTCATAAAACTATACATAAAATAGAAAGCAATGTAAAGAAATGATCAAAACTGTACATTTTCAAACCAGATATGTGTAAGTCAAACACGCTTCAAAATTTGCCGGCCTTAAGGGAGTTAGGTCAAGAATCTCTCTTGTTTTGGAAACAAACACATCTTGTAGAGATATCCTAGCAGTGTATAAACGCACAAGGATTCCAAGATACTTAAAAATTGACAGAATTCAGGGCATAGAAGAAAGCTGCCGATAAAAAGGCTTTCAAATTCAAAACAAAATTGAAACATCAGCTTCGTCAGTTTCTGTAAATTTTGAAAACCTCTTCTGTTGCCAGTCAAAAATATCAAGTACTATTATTTCTGAATCTCGACTTTTCTTCGAGTCGATTTGATGAAACCTTAATAAAACTATACATAAAATAGAGAGCTATGTAAAGAAATTATCAAAACTGTACATTTTCAAACCAGATATGTGTAAGTTAAACATGCTTCAAAATTTACTGGCCTTAAGGGAGTTAGGTCAAGAATATCTCTTGTTTTGGAAATAAACACATCTTGTAGAGATACCCTAGCAGTGTATAAAAGCACAAGGATTCCAAGATGCTTAAAAAATGACAGGGCATAGAAGACAGCTGCCGATAAAAAGGCCTTCAAATTCAAAACAAAATTGAAATATCAGCTCCGTCAGTTTCCGTAAATTTCGAAAACCTCTTCTGTGTTTTTGTAATTTCTAAGATGTACAAAAGTAACAATTATAAAAATCTTTCTCCTCACTTACTAAAACTTAACATTAAAAGGATATCAGGTCGGTTCTGGTAAATTCTATTTTGCATAATGCATAAACACAACGATCAAAATAACTTGCAATTGAAGATGAAACAGCAACCATGACAGCTAGGAAAATGACAAATGATGTCTTTGCAAACATTCCTGAAAAATATGTAAAAATCACATCATTAGTGCAACAGTACTTGATAAAGGAAAAAGGGAGAGGTAGGAGAAGGGAGATGGGAAAAGGAAGGGGAGAGAGAGGACGGGATAAAGCAAAGGAAGGAAAATGGGAAAACAGAGAAGGGGAAGGAAGAAAAGAGGAGAACAAAAGGGGAAGGGTGAGAGAGAAAACAAAAAGAAGGAAGGAAAAAGGAAGGGATGGAGTAAGGAAGTGGGAGGAGAAAGTGAAGGAAGGGAGAAAGGGAGAGGGGATGATGTGAGATGGGGTGATGGAAGAAGGAAGGAAATGGGAAGGGAAGGAGAGAAACAGGAAAAGG
This sequence comes from Stylophora pistillata, assembly GCF_964205215.1. Classification (NCBI taxonomy): domain Eukaryota; kingdom Metazoa; phylum Cnidaria; class Anthozoa; order Scleractinia; family Pocilloporidae; genus Stylophora; species Stylophora pistillata. Next base: position 22,832,283 of record NC_142531.1, on the reverse strand, counting down.
AAGAAGGAATAGAGGGAGGGATGAAGGAAGAAAGTGGGAAGAGACAGAGAGGGTAGGGAAGAAGAGAACAGGAGAAGATAGAGGGGGGAAAGGGACATGACAGGAAGGAAAAAATAATGAAGGGAGAGATATAGGGGCCGAGGTAGGAGGAATGGAAGGACGGGTGGAGGAAGAAAGTGGGAAGAGACAGAGAGGGTAGGGAAGAAGAGAAGAGGAGGAGATAGAGGGGGGAAGGGGACAAGACAGGAAGAAAAAAGTAATGAAGGGAGAGATATAGGGGTTGAGGTAGGAGGAATGGAAGGAGGGGTGGAGGAAGAGAGTGGGAAGAGACAGATAGGGTAGGGAAGAAGAGAAGAGGAGGAGATAGAGGGGGGAAGGGGACATGACAGGAAGAAAAAAGTAATGAAGGGAGAGATATAGGGGCCGAGGTAGGAGGAATGGAAGGAGGGATGGAGGAAGAAAGTGGGAAGAGACAGAGAAGGTAGGGAAGAAGAGAAGAGGAGGAGATAGAGGGGGGAAGGGGACATCACAGGAAGAAAAAAGTAATGAAGGGAGAGATATAGGGGCCTAGGTAGGAGGAATGGAAGGAGGGGTGGAGGAAGAAAGTGGGAAGACACAGATAGGGTAGGGAAGAAGAGAAGAGGAGGAGATAGAGGGGGGAAGGGGACATGACAGGAAGGAAAAAGTAATGAAGGGAGAGATATAGGGGCTGAGGTAGGAGGAATGGAAGGAGGGATGAGGAAGAAATTGGGAAGAGACAGAGAGGGTGGGGAAGAGGAGAAGAGGAGGAGATAGAGGGGGGAAGGGGACAAGACAGGAAGGAAAAAGTAATGAAGGGAGAGATATAGCGGCCGAGGTAGGAGGAATGGAAGGAGGGAGGAATGGAGGAGAGAAGTGGGATGGACGAGGGAATGGAAAATGAGAAAGAGAAGGAGAAGAAAGGAAAGGAACAGGGGAAGGAAGGGAACAAGAAATAACAGACTTAAACAAAATAAAATATCATAAAGTAAGAGACTACACCACAGAATGATACTTCTGTCTTACCTGAGCCAATCAAGCAAACTAGCAGGCAAAAGAGCAGGACTACTGATGCATATAAAAAATGATACCATTCCCCTGGATGGAAAACTACATCAACAAACAGTAAAAGAATATTTCAATAGACAGACTGACACATTTAAAAAACTTGTAACTACTTAACGGTAAATTGAAAGTAATATAATATTAAGTTTTAGTTCATAAATTGAGAATTGGTTTATAAACCACTTATTAAGAGAAAATCGGACAAACTTACAATAACTATTGCCCAAAAACCAATTATTGTTTGTCACCTGGTACTTACTATTGGGGTGAGTTTCTGCAAAATTGTTTAGCAAGGCCTCAACAAAACCTGTTCAAAAAAGAATTCTGATTGTAAGCCACATAAACACTGCAAATGTATTATGATATTGGCTTTGGTAAACAATAGTGGAGGTCAAATAGAATACACTTTTTGCAAATTTCTCTCCAGCTTGATCAATCTCCATAATTTTGCATATACTTTGCCATCTTTTAAAACACTTGGAACAATTAATTTAAGACAAAAAAAAATCTTGGAAAATATGTCACAAAAATGAATTTGTTAGTTAAATAAAACTGCAAAATTTTGTTAGCTGTTCTGTGGCTTGTAAAATATTAAGACAGTATACTATAGACTCACCCAGAAGATAAAGAGCAGAGGCAAAGATGTTAGCAAAGTAAAATATCACTCCTATTGATCCACCAAATTCTGGACCCAATGTGCGACTAATCATGTCTGATTTGAGTTAAAAAAGTGTCATGGCATTGTATATAATAATTAATAAAACAATTGTACATCACGGATGAAATGTGTGATGTTTGATACAAATCCGAGAAAATCATTGTTAACAACATCATCCCGGTCATGAAAATATTTTGTAAATGAGTAGGAGGCACAAAACAGAAGGTCTGGCTTCATCTCAAGCCCTCTCAGAAGGGATTGACATGTAACTTCTCCCTATCATATCCATACATTATCCAGCAAACAGGTAATCAGAATACTCAAACTTATCAGGTAGAAGTTTTTATCTTGATCTAACAGCAAATTCTTGTAACTAATTTGCAAGGAAATGTAAAGCAGCTAGAAGGGAGAATTAACAATCAGATCTTGGGAGTTCAAGGGTTAAGGCATTGTGTTATTGGGTGAGGGACTCACAGTGTTGTACCTCTTACCAAAGTGCAATGGCCACCCGTAAAATTTCCCCTTATTCCTTAAATCTTGAAAAATAAAATCTAGATACAGAAAATGATGTAATATTTAGAGTAAAAAAAGCAAATTTTCAAATACGTAGTTACTGTTATAAACTGAAAAATAAACTTTTCGATTCTCTCAGAGAAACAAGAAGCTGCAGCAAACTCTGCTCTTACTCTTCAAACCATATCACAGTATCATGACAACAAATAAAAAAATTCTCTGAAATTATTCTGTACTATCAATTCCATTTGGTGCTAGATTCTTAACAGGATACAGTAGGCTCCACCCTCCTTGACAGCACCATTTGTTGCAATGGCTGAGATGGACAGTATTGTTAAGCCTACAACAAAGTAAGCTATCACAAACATGCCGATGGACAATACTAGGCCAGCCTGTAAAACAACAAAAGTCATTAAACAAAAAAAATGTCTTTTCCTTTTCTATTCAACCATCATCAGGGTTGAAACAGTAGGAGTTAAAACCCTTCGACCTCTAAGAATGAACAGCATCTAATTTCTCCTTACAATATCACCCCCTGAATCACAATTAAGGTCAGGAGAATAAAGGAAATGATCACCAATGAAAGAAGCTCTTGATTGCTTAACAATTTCTCCTTACAAAATCACCCCTGAATCACACATTATGGTCAGGAGAATAAAGGAAATGATCACCAATGAAAGAAGCTCTTGATTGCTTAACAATTTCTCCTTACAATATCACCCCTGAATCACACATTACGGTCAGGAGAATAAAGGAAATGATCACTAGCTACATGACTGTACAATTCTCCTTGTCAGCACCTTAGGAAATGTATAAAGAACAGTATGGAGAATATGCATACTGATGTCATGGTGTGAAGAGTTGAGGACAGGGAGAGAGAACTGTAGAGCTTTGTCAAGTCCTCTTCACAGTGTCACTCTCAAACTGTTTCTAGGAATTATTTAATTACTGACAATCTTACATATAATATGAACTAAGAGAAGTCGAGATCATATCCACAGAGTAATACTGCAAATGGACTTTAGCATAATTTCAGAGCTGAGCAAAGAGTTTCCAGCAATCTGATTGGTCGAGCGGTTCCTTATATGACGCTATATAAACCGCTCTGTGCGGTTTATATAAAATGTTCAACTAAAATGTTAATAAATGTTACTAAAATGTTATGATTTTAGAGATTTCTCTGTTGTTCAGTTCTGAAATTATACTAAAACAATTATTTGCCTCAGGTTCTGTGAATATTGTCGAATAATCCCCGAGACGAAGTCGAGGGGATTATTCGACAATATTTACCGAACCTGAGGCGAATAATTGTTAACTATCAGCCTATTAATAATTGTTAATATTATTGATAGAGACAAACCTAACATACCTGGCCAACAATAAAGCCAAGACGCAAAAATAAAATTACGGAAAACATAGATAGGGTGACTGGTACCACAACACCAAAGAATGTCGACAACTTGTTTTTGTGCTCTGGCTCTGAAAACCAAAAAAAAAATGAAGAAAAAAATAGTTACAACTTTAATTAGCAGATTGAAATAAGACAAAGTGCAAGTGTATCTTAAGTGAAGATTCTTCTTCAAACATTGCAGTCATATCGGGACAGTTATCTAAAATTCATTACAGCAGATTACTGGTAGTGTGAATCTCTTTAATTAATTTATTTTTCATTAGTTTTAATTACTTTTGTGTACTTTCATAGGTTATTATAAGTATTGCATTTATTATGAATAACATCTCTTTATTTTTGAGAAATAAAGAGTGCCAGTTCCCTGAATATTCATTAGGGGCTAGACAATGGGTTATTATTGCTCTCTGCTGGTTGCCAGGCTTTATAAAATACTATGTGCACATTAACTAGGGGTTGTAAAAGAAAAACATGTATGGAGTGGTAATTATAAGTCCATATTACCACGAACAACAAGGAATAAAATACATTACCTTCAGCTGTCACAGACATAAACTTCTGTGAACTTTGTTCTTCACCAACATTGCTCAGTGGATTGGATAACATCAGAGAGTAACCTCAATTATTACACAAGAAAAATGCCTTAATTTCCTGTTACTTAAATTAAGCTAATGAGCAAGCCCCTCAATGATTAGCTATCAATAGCCTCAATCAAAAGTTGTATGGTTACTGTCAGTAGTGTCCACAGAAGAGCTTAAACTGGTGGGCTTTTTCAGTTAGAATTTCTCATGAGTATTCATCTCTATCACGCAAATGTGGTTAAGAAATGTTTTCGTTAATTGATAAAAGGATTTGAATCCGAATCAGGTTCATCTGAATTGATCTCTAAATTGAGTCAAAACTACATAATGTGCCTATTAACACTCTCTTTATTCATATCACTTTTATTAGCTATGCAAAATAGCTAATAATTGAACAAAGGAAATGTGTAATAGGCATGAATATCCAGACCAAAGCATTCTGTCACAATGCTGCAGTTTAATTGGCTCTGACTATTTGCTATTTTTTCCAAAACGATAATGTAGCACGTAGGTAGTACCTTAACAGTGACTGTGTGTGGTTGTAAAATAACATGAAATAAATAAAATTATAAGACTGTCTTGTTATTGAGTTTTGGACAACTAGTAGATTTATAAAACAATTAGCTTATTCATTCTGGGTTTGATTTTGAGTTGATTCAGGCTTTGCCTGCAGCAAATATCATGCAACAGAAATCTAGAGCTCACAATCTAATTGCTATATACAGTATATCCTAGTGGTCATTGTGGTGTCAAGTATCACTGAGTATTTGTAGAAGTTGTTCTGTATTTTGACGAGCCCTTAACATCAAAATACAAACACCAAGTAAAAATTCTCAGAAATATTACACAGCATGTCTGCTTAAAATTATTCTATGCACATTATACATAAAGAGGGAAAAGCAAAGTGAATAGAGAAGCTTTAACACACAGACGACTGGTTTCTTACGTTTTTTACAACAAAAAAATTACCAGCTGTTCAAATTTCACAGGATATTTGTACTCTATTTGCACATTATTTGTACACTATTTACCACAGTTAGATAGTGATAAAGAAAGGTTCTCCCATAGTAGTAGCAATATTAGCTTTATTCATCATGAATAACTATTTGATTAAAATGATTTGGATATATCAACAAAGTTGAAATGGTAAATTGGCCACCGTAATGATTACAAAACCTTTAAGGGCTAACGCTCGAAACATCAGCTTTTGTAATCATTACGGTGGCCAATTTGCCATTTCAACTTTGTTGATATATCCAAATTATATCGTTACTCCCACCGACGCAGCCCTAAACAGTCTCTTTCGAAACTATCAGCCTTCATTTATTTGATTAAATAGTTGATTAATTAATAGAATTAGACTTATTGACTGATTAATGTCCTCATTAATAAATACTCCTCAAATTAGTCAATCGACTAATGGAAGATGCAGTAACCCAATGGTCATCAGGGTGGACTTTAATTTGGATCACATGGTCCAGGTTGAAGAACTGATTAGTTATAGTGTTGTGTTCTTCAGCAAGACACTGCTCTCACCAGGGCTTGACACTAACATTTCAACTTACTAGCCAAGTGGCTAGTGACATCTTACATGTTTTTAGATGTTACGACAATTTCAGTCTGTTTACTAGCCAAACTGGCTAGTGGAAATTGAAAACCACTCAGCAAAACTGAATTTCTACTAGTCTGTGGCTAGTGGGCTACTGTTAGTGTCGAGCCCTGTCTCATAGTACTTCTTTCCACCCAGGAATATTAACGAGTACTGGTCAACTGTTAAGGGAGCTGATAAAATGTCGGGATAGGATGAGGGGGGGGGGGGGGTAAGTAGAATACTCCTCAGCATCTTAGAAACCAGAATAAGTTCAGGCCCTTGTAGGCAACTTGGCTCAATTGGTTCATAATCTTTTACTTGATACTACTCAGACAACTGATTGACTGATTGAACTAATTTAAGTGACTAACCAACCGAAGGAATGGAAGTATAAATGGGTGCTTTAATGGGAATAATCAGAAGAGGAAGTGATCGATAAAATAAAAATTAGGGATTTCCAGGCATCCTGAGAAAATATTCTTGAACTAAGTTGACAAAGTCGCAAGATTGTACAGTGTTGAATTTTCTTCCTTACACCGTAAATCTATGAGGACCGAGTTTGATTAAGAAGAAGCACCACCTTGCATTGATTTACATGTAAAAGGCATGTACACTAATAGGAAGCGATTAGTGGGAATGATTGCAAACATCTTTTAAAAGAACTCACTCAGTGTTTTGAGTGATAATAACTACTGGGAGCTGAAATAGCTATTATAATGTTACGGGTCAATAACTTTATTTCCAATTCCTACTTTTAAATCTGCCTCAAGTGATAGTGAAAGTGCCACATGATTTTCGAGCAATTTAAGATCTATTTCAATGTTTTATCTAAATTAATGAAAAGCACGAATATAGATGGTTCAATGTTAGAAGCAGACGACTCTTTTGGAAACTGAAAAATATATCAATAATAAAACCGAATTTGTTAGCTACAGTATAAACTTTAACGAAATGAAATAAATGGAAGCTGAAAACAGTCTCCACTTGAAGTGATCAACAACTCGTATTTATTTGACCTGAAAAAAGACCTAATTCCTTACCTAAGTTAAATTTTTAATATTACTGCAGGTTTGTTGTCTCATTCTAAAACTGTTAGCTATAATGGTCTATAATACGGTTATGGAGAATTCGCGTGCGCCTTCCGCTTACAAGAAACATGACATCATCTACGACAATAAACAAAGCATACCTTCTGTCATTCCTAAACCTCCCTCAGCCTCTTCTGAAACACTTTCCCACGAAGACGCAGAAGGAAGCAAGGTATATCTTCCCATCAGCGGTCTTGGTGATCCACGTAAGGCTGCCATTTTGCTGCTAAACAGGCCTGCAGTTTCACCTTCACGGAGGTCCTATGATTTCCGTTTGCCGTTTGACTGAGCTGACCTCTGGAAACCTAAACACGGTGAGAAACTGGGTCTAGTTTCTAGTACCAGTTTATCGCTGGTTTCATAATGGCGGCCAGACTCGAGTAAAGAGGGATGCAAACGCAGTGAAGGTAAATATTGGTTCGTTGAGATCTGAAAATGTTACTCCACCTTATTCCAGGTTATTCAAAGAGGACTTCAGTAACTCATGACCTGTTAGGTCGATTTAGTAGGAAAAATAGCACAGATCCTTGGATTTGCTTACCCCTAACTTTTTAGCACCTTCTCTGGAAATTCTGCGATAATTAAGGTTTATATCCAGGAACACTTAAGAAACTTCCTTTAAAATGTGAGAAGAACACTTCTGTCCATAGAGTTAAAATTCTTAAATTGGATGTGTACAACCTTTGCTTGATAGAAATTGCCATGATAAGTTAGAATCAAGGTCCACAGTGGTGATGTGTTGGTAGCAAAAAGATCACACAATGATTCCTGCGCTGAGAAATCTGAGGTGTCTTTATCTTCGCTGTTTCCGTGTGTTTCACCCACGGCATTATGCCAACGATCAATCGACCAAGCCAAAAGCTGTTGCATTTGACATGGGAGGGGTGGTGCTCCCCTCCCCAGTCCCCCTGTTTCATCAGTTTGAGGATAGCCATGGTCTTCAAAGAGGTTCTATTGCTGCAGCTATCAATGCTGGTGGTGAAAGAGGTAAAATGAATACTGTTATGCATCAGGAAGTTTTCACTGAATGATAGAATATACAAGTTCCTTGTCCATTGCTGACTTATCAATAAAGTATTTAGTCAATGTTCAGTTATACAGTTGATTCAAATATTGAATCAGCCAGTAGGTGGGCCAGTCTGTGTATCAGTCAATCCATGGGTTTTTATTAGTTAACCAGCTGGTAATTATGCACTAATTAACTCAAAGCTTTGACATCCCCTACCCCCCCCCCCAAAAAAAAAATGCTTAGGAGTAGTCTGGAGGAGATTTCTTAGCTTCAAATTGATTGATGCATTACTCCATCAGCCTGCAGGTAGCAGAATTCAACCAAATTCATTAGTTAGCTAGATGGCTTGTTGAACATTTGGTCAGTTATCTGTTTGTGTTGTTGCTTGCTCATCTCCCTTGCTAATAGTTGACAAAAAGTGGTTTTCAATGCCATTAGCTTTGATCAAAATAAAACTTTTGATTATGATTTATTATGCCATTCATGATTATAGAGAACATTGCAGAGCACTCTGATCACAATGCAGGAACAGTACCTTTTCAATCCTTCAAAATATTGCCCTTATTCAGAAGAGATTCATTTCATGATTGATAAAGGCATGAAAGCCATTTTTTATTATGCAACTTTAACTCTTCTGTTTACTTGTCACTGAAAGGTTCAGTAAAATTAACAAGAACTATGTTGGATTTAAAAAGTATCAACCTTGGTTACTCTGACCGTACTGATTAATTGTCTTATTTTAGGTGTCTGGGCACAGTTTGAATGTGGAGCTCTCTTGCCCGAAGAATTTTCTGATAAGTTTAGAGAATACCTGCAGTCAGTGACTGGCAAAAGTGTGAATGTGAAAGATCTAATTGGTAGCATTCAAACAGCCATGGTAGAGCCCTATCCTGAAGTAATAACAGCAATTCAGTGCATAAGAGCAGAGGGCCTAAAAACTGCTTTGATTACAAACAATTGGTTGATGGATGATAGGAAGTCATTTTGTCCAGTAGATGGAAGACATTTTGATGTGGTAAGAAGCTCACTGGTTTCAAAGGAAGTCCCTAATTTTTAAGAAAGGGGGATATTACTCAGGTTATCTAGGAACTGATGAAGAGGAACTGGAGTGGTTCTGTTGTATCTTGCATGTTTTAACATTTGGATAATTCTTAAATTTAAGGTTTTAGAGTCAGCATTGGAGGGTTCAAGGAAACCAGAGGAAAAATTTTACCATAAGCTGTTGGAAAGGTTAAAGATGAATCCAGAGGAGGTGGTATTTTTAGATGATTTTGGCAAAAATTTGAAACCAGCACAGAAAATGGGATTTCAGACAATAAAGGTAAAAAGTAAAATTGGTAATAAGTACATTGGAATTTAAAAGAGGATCAGAATGAAACTGATGAAAAATGGCAAACTTTCGAAATTACTGAATGCATGATGTGTATTTGATTTTGGATGGCTATCAATGACTTAATAAAGGAATTTTGATTTTTTTTTTTTTTATGAGCACATATTTTTGGGTTTCTAACTGAATAATAGCCTTTCACAGTACAACTACAAGCCAGCAAAATATTTTTCATAATCTTATCAAACTTTTTCTATCTTTTTTGTAAGGTTGATGACGTAAAAAGTGCTTTGCATGAACTGGAGAGCATTCTTAGTTTTCCACTCAGAGGTAAATAGCCAGATTTATGAAAAGACACAAGAATCTGGCATGTACTAAAACAAGGAACACCGGAACGTCACGGAACATTGGAACAGCCGAAACACCCCTGAACACCGAATTTGACGGTGTTGTTTTGTTTTCCCATTACAGATCATGTAAAAAATAAAATGGAAATGTAATTTGTTTTCCCACGTATAACGAAAGAGCTTAGAGCTTGTTATAAAGTGTACGTGTATGACATCAAATTTAAATTTAGAAGTGTTGGTTTTTGTGGAGAGAGGAAAACCGGAGAACCTAGAGAAAAACAAACAAACAAACTCTACTTTCAAATGATGGTGTGTCCTGGAAGCAAACCCAGGTCACATTGGTGGGAGGCAAGTGCCATTTCACCACTGCAGCTCCCCCTATGTGATCATAGTCTTGAGAAATTTTCAGATAGTCGCATGAATATGAGTGGATTATTTTTTTTCTCCAGAGAATATCATGCAGTCTGTAATAGCTAAACAAAGACCAAACGAAAGAATTCTTACGAGGTTTGACATTGAATTTCTCGAGAATGCTTGCGGATTTCATCGCAGGGTCACCTAGAGAAACGAATTACAGTGAGATGTTTTAATTAGTATTCAAAAAGTTACTGTGCTGTAAGTAGATTTTTAGTAAATCATTTTTGCATTTATTGCTCAAACTTTAAGCGGAATCTTTCTTAATTTGTTCAACGTCCCCTTTGGCTTCTTAAAACAGTAAAAACGCCTAAAAATAGGGTCTTGTAATTGGAAAAAGTTAATAATCTCTTTAAAAGCTAGAACTTCAACAACAACAACAATTATTTATACCACAAAGAAATAAGATAAGAAACATTAAGAAACTATATAATTATTTAGTGCCTGCTTCTAAGCTCTTTCTTGTTACGTGGGTAAACAAATTACATCTAATATATTTTATTTTTTTACACTGTCAAATTCGGTGTTCCAGTGTTCTGTGGTTTTCCGGTGTTCCGGTGTTCTGGTGTTCCTGGTTTTAGTACATGCCCAAGAATCTGAAGTGAATCTCACTAATCAATTTTGGTGAACTGCACTTTGTGTTGTATTTTTTTCAATTCAGGGTTTGTTGCCGGGACCACAGCTGTGCGTAAAATTCACCAGATTCCTGTGGAGTTCCTGGTTAGTTACCTGAAGAATGAGCTTGGCTTACGGCAGGAAGGTGATCACAAACATTGAAAGAAAAGACTTTTTGTCTGTGCTGTTAGTCAATGATCTGGGTTGTGAAGCTCACTTAAGTGTTGTAGAATCTTTTTTGGCATTGATGCATTTGATTAAAACCACTTTAACCCTTTCACTCCCAATATTTTGATGAAAATTCTCCTTAATATCTGCTTACATTTCTTATTAAGTATGCTCTGAGAATTTGGTGATGTTGAGTGAAATAGTAATTCCTTAGTTAACATTTTTGTATTAGTATAATTTCAGAGCTGAACAAAGAGTTTCCAGTAATCTGATCAGTCGAGCGGTTCCTTATATGATGCTATATAAACTGCTCCTCGCAGTTTCTATAAAATGTTAAAATAAAATGTTAATAAATGTTACTAAAATGTTATGATTTTAGAAAGTTCTCTGTTGTTCAGCTCTGAAATTATACTAATTAAAAACAATTATTGGCCTCAGGTTTGGTGAATATTGTCGAATAATCCCCTCTACTTCATCTTAGGGATTATTCAATGATATTTACCTCGCCTTCGGCAAATAATTATTAATTATTAAATTTTCAACTTGGGATATTGAATTTTTAATGTTCTGATTGGTTCACTCAACTCTGGTTATCAGCTCATATTCCAAGTTACCTTATATGGAAATGCATTTGTGCATTTTTTTATGCCTTTGTCACTCCTGTGAGTGAAGGGCGACTTACAGAAATTGAACTCCTGTTTTAAATTTTTCATGTTGAAGACAGTTTGAATAGAAACTGCATGACTTTAAATTTTAAGAGTTTTCAGTCCTATTGTAGTTTTTGCAAATAATGATAATAATGTTGTTCATTTTAGGTCCCCCAACAATTCGTCAGTTTAAACACGGCCAGTCTAATCCCACTTATTATGTAGAATATGGAGGACAAAAGCTGGTGATCAGGAAAAAGCCTGTGAGTGATGACTTTTGATCAAGTCTTGGATGTTCGGAACTGATTACTAGCGTCAGACCCTATTCATTTAAGCATCTATTGTACCCGATTCATTTGCAGGCCACGTGTTCAGTTTTGTATTTTTGTAGCTACTTGTGATCTGTTTTGATTTATTTTTGTTCCTCTTTCAGCCTGGAAAGCTTCTTCCTTCTGCCCATGCAGTGGAAAGAGAATATCAGTTAGTTCATGCCCGTAATTTGTTGTTTATTTTCACCTGCAGCCATTTACTCTTTTTATCTTGTTGGCTGTTACACTATGAATTCTTAGCTAGCCAATAATCAAGAAGAATTCTGTGATCAAAACATGCTTAAACAAATGTACGCAACACAGTGAGAAAAATACCACTCGTCTTTAATTAATAATTTTTTCCCGTATAACACAAAAAAAGTCTCTCATCCGTAAAATAAAATTTCTAGAAAAAATTTATGCTACATGCCTAAACATAGCATGTTATCCACACTTTAGGGTGATGAAAGCACTTGGATCTGCTGGTGTTCCTGTACCCAAGACTCTAGCTTTGTGCGAAGACAGCAGGTAGGCAGTCCTCTCTATTCTGTATGATATATTTTAACTTTCTCTCTTCTGTTGTGCTTCAAGTACTACTTAGCCACTCTCTCTTGCCTAGTTCAGGCTTCATTTTTGTCAGCAGTCAAGTATCAAGAAGTCAGTAGAGAGTTTTTCTCTCTTGTGGAAAATCATATTTTCGGTGAAAAGGGAAGATGATGTGGTCGTTTGTTGGTCATCTGTTGGTCGTTCATTTGTCGGTTGACGATCGTCCGTCGGCTGTCTTTCAGTCGTAGTTGGTTTTTATGATCGTGCGTCGGCTGTCTCTCGGTCGTATTTCGTTTGTACGAGGATTGTCGGTCGTTTGACGGTCGTCTGGAGGCTGTCTCGATCATCCTTCGGTTGTCTGTCGGTTGGCACTCGTTTGTTGATTGTCTGTCGGTTATCAGTGACTTTTTGGTCGTCCGTCGCTCGTCTTACGGTTGTCTGTCCGTTACCCGTCGCTTGTCTGGCATCTGTTTGCTGACTGTTTCTCCGAGTAACCTGCCGGTCAACAATATACTCACGGTCAGTCTAGAGGAGCTGCTGTTAAATTTTACCAATTTTTGCAAACAGTTGTTCTTTTACTTCTACTTTACATGATAGCATTCTTGGAACAGCATTTTATGTCATGGAATATGCTCAAGGACGCTTATTCAAGGATCCATCTTTGCCTGGCATGTCACTGGAGGAGAGAAAAGTATGTAAATCTTATATCTTTTGAATTGTTCTTGTAAGAAATCAAAGAATCCAGGCCACATAGTTGTTCTAGAGAGATAGTTGTCCACATAGTTGTCCCTAGAGAGATAGAAGGAAACCTTGAAATATTGGCTCGCCATAGAAAACAAATAAGTACGAAGTAGATGAGAGTAAACTATAAGGAAAAAGTGAAGACTAAAGATGGAGAAGATTGAAAAACAAATTCACACAACAAACTTGAAATATTCAAGAAGAACCACTGGGCTGTAGAGAACTCGATGGTGAGCGTAGTTACATAGATGCGACAAGCGTCTAACACACCACCAGGATCATAAATGTTGGAAGCGTCATGTGTGCAAATTCATATATATTAAGAATGAAGAATGGTAATTTTTTTTCACGGTTCCTTTGATACAGCTTCGTTTTGAGCTTGGTTGTCCGCTGTATAGCATCCGACTTAGTTTTTATAACTAAGGACTAGATTTTGGGCTCCCCCTAGCATCAGGACTTAAGCTGTTGGCTTTGCCTTAAACTTGTGACAAATAGTTCATTTGTTTCAGGAGATTTACCACGCGATGAATGAAACTCTTTTCAAGATTCATAATGTTGACATTGATGCTGTCGGACTTGGAGACTTCGGTAAACGAGGTACGTTCATCCAGTTAGAGCAATTTTCCAATTGAGTGTTCAAGTTATCCAGAATAGCATTGGTTTTGATTTACATCGCTTTGTGACTTGCCTAACATTCTGGTACAAAACTAAAACCAGTCTCGACAAATTTGTATTATAAGTTGTATTTTAAGTTCGCATTGGCTCCTGCTAGAATTAAACTTATCTCTGACTAGCCGTCGATATTGCTTTGGTTTTGGACTTGCGACTCTAAAACTAAGAAGTATCGTTGAAATGGTGTACCTTTTTCTAGGACTGCCATGGTGCTATCAAACTGCGCCCACAATTTGTGATCTTCAGAGTGGAAAACTAAACTCCTCTTTTTGTCAGGAATATTGATATGAGGTTCTTCCTCTGTAAATAGGAAACTATATTCGACGTCAAACAGAGAGGTGGGCCAAACAGTACGAGGCCAGCAAAACACATGAAATACCCACAATGGACAAACTTATTTCCTGGCTGTTGGAAAATGTTCCAGAAAACGATACAACAACAGTGGTTCATGGAGACTTCAGGTTAGCGTGAAAAATTCTTGGTTTTTTCTTTTTTTCCTTTTATGGCTGTTGAAATGAGATGCATATCCATCTCCGATCCTTTTGACGTATTTTTGCGTGAGGTGACGTGAAGTCTCGAAATGTGATGTGACGTGACGTGATGTAAAGTTGCGTGATGTGTGTGGAGTTACGTGACATGATGTGAAATTATGTGACATGTGTGAAGTTACGTGACAGGATGTGAAGTTACGTGGTGTGGGTGAAGTTACATGACGTGGATTGAATCGAAGTAAAACAAAATAATGTAACAGTTGTTCTGCACAGTTTGTTTTTATTAGTCCTCTTGACATTCTGTTACTTTGTTGCAGATTAGACAATTTGATTTTCGACGAGAAAAAGCCAGAAGTAATAGCAGTCCTAGACTGGGAACTGTCCACTCTTGGTGATCCATTGTCAGACCTGGCATACAACTGTCTGCCACATCACCTCCCTCCAAATTTCCCAGCTTTGAAAGGTGATAGCTGACTCGTAACTGCATTTTATAAACTAGAATGCAGTTATTCGCTTTATAAGTAGTGGTTGAACTATATCTGTTTATTGAAAAATTGATATTGATAGAAACATTTTACGCCATGTCGTTGTTTTTCTTGAAGGAGGGGGGAGGTGAGGGGAGCATAATTATGTCTGAATACGAAACCGAAGATCATAAATTTGAACTGAGGATAGAACTGAACCACAGCACATTTGTGAACTAATAATATACATGAAAAAATTTCTCAGTTCTGATTGGTTAAGATGAATGCAGTTTTCAGTTAATTCAGTGCAGAAGAGAAGAGGGTTAATTCAGTGCAAAAAAAGGAACAAAGCAGACATTCTGATTGGTCAGAATGATTGGTCAATGTCAAGGTCAGTATTAAGGTCAATGTCACTTGCAGGATTTGAATAAATTGTTTTTTGCACGTGATGCGCGCGCTTTTCTTCTGCGTAGTTATGAGAAGCTACCTCGTATTTTTTCATGTATATTATTAATAGATTTAATAGATAATCACATGATTTTCTCGTGCAATTTGGAATAAATAAGCACTTGTAAATTTTTTCAAAGACCACAAATTGCACTCGCCCTGCGGGCTCATGCAATTTTGTTAGTCTTTGAAAAAATTGACTCGTGCTTATTTATTCCAAATTGCACTCGAAATCATGTTATTACCTATACAAATAGAATAAAATGTGATTTTGGGTCGCAAGGTGATCTGATTGTGTCTAGGAACGAGTTTCTTCCCTGTGGGCTTATTCAGATGTTGAATTCCCTCTCTCCTGCAGATCTAACGGTTGTTTTCGTTATCAGAAGTTTGGACATGAAAAACCCATCTGTTATCCTAATCTGTTTGGTTATTTACCAGGTTTTGCCGACCGGGACCCTAGTTCTCTTGGCATTCCAACTGACATTGAGTACATGCAGGAGTATTGTCGGCGAGCAGGCATTCCATCTGTCGAAAAATGGAACTTTTACATGGCTTTTTCGTTTTTCCGTGTCGCTGCCATTCTACAAGGAGTGTACAAAAGAGCGCTGCAAGGTATTGCTAATTAACTTCCACCAAATTTATCATTGTGTCAGAGCTTTGAGTATTTAATCTTAACTTTCACAGAAGTTTCTTAGTAAATAAAATAAGTTATAGATTGAAAAAAAATGTGTTGTTGTCAACCATTTGGGGTGCTGTTTTGGTGACCCGAATCTCGTCCAAAATTACGGATGAATGTCAGTTTCTGAGCAACTGCTCGCCCACCCCTCTCCTGACACTAACTTGTTATCAGTTGACTGTTGTTGGGTGAGGGGAGGGGTGGGTACGCACTTGCTCAAATACGGTATTTGATCAAAATGAATCACCCGCTATTCCGCTGTATTCTTGACTTCCGCTGGCCAGCATTGCCTCGTGTCTAAATGACGTAGATTGTATATTGCTTCAGTCATTACGAGAGTGTACTTAGCCCATCATTGGCTTTATTGCAGGTCAGGCAAGCTCGGAAAATGCCAAAGCTGTGGGTGCGTTGGCTGAGTTAATGGCCAAGACCGGGTGGAAGTTAGCCTCTCAAGGCACTGGATCCAATGGTCATACTGGTGGAGGGGGACTGGGAGGAACAAAGAGAATGTATTCCACTTCTGCTCATGTGGGGTCTCCAGGTAATTTCGCGCGAAAATGTCGTTATTGGATCACTATTAAGTACTGTGTATAGGTGGATCCTTGCCAATAATTTTTTTCTTATCACCACTAACACATGTATTATCTGACCCATAAAAGTATAACCCCTAGAAGGCTGTAACTCTTCAAGTATGAACTCGGAATGTTAGAAAACTTTGGGAAAATAACTCGAATTTTCCTCCCAAGAATTTATGGTTAACAATCGGTTTCGACACTTATCAGTTTGTCAGGCTTTTACGGCAAACAACTCAGCAGCATTGCTTCGAAAGAGCTAAAACTTAGCTCGTTAGGTTTGATTCTGAGGTATGATGCAGTTTGCCTGCAATTTATTTTTTGACTTTCTAAATATTGCACAAATGTCAGGCCCGTTACCAACTGACTTGAAGTCACTTCCGTCTCACGTGCAAGACATGTGTCAACAGCTGACGGACTTCATGGTTGACCACGTGTATCCGAACGAGGCTGAGCTCAATAGGCACCAGGCCTCTAAAGATTGTTGGACGCCTCATCCATTGGTAGAAGATATTAAGGTAGAAGTGAGCGCTTTTAGTTATACATCATACCTTTGCGTTTAAAGCCATGGATGATATATTTAAGAGGAAAAAAAGGAATCGATTTATTTCTCATGATGATGGAAACAAAAGAATAATCAAATGTAACAACTCTTTTAGCATATGTCCACATTTCCATTAGTTTGTTCGACATCCTAATGAAAACGCTGTCTTAAAGTGAAAATCATACAATAACAATAACAACAACGACAACAGCAAACTTTATTTAGCCTATAACATATGAATACAAAAAATATTAAAACTTTATTCCGTACTACATGTGTAAGGGGTCAGTGGCACCTTAAGTAACCACGGGGTCAACGACAATGAGCGTCAGTATGCATTTCGATGCATATAAATTAGAAGGTCGGTACACTACACATACTGCATTACACACACGAGCCACACACATTGCTTAAACACACATAAAAACAAAGCGATATTTAGCAGAAATTGCAATAAACAGGATGCAGATCTCCATTTCGTTTGCTTGATAATTATACACGAGATGGCCAGCAGAAAACGGTTTACCCTTTGATCAGCCCGTTGAAACGACCATCTCAAATAGCTTTTATGCGCCCCGAACGAAAGCTCACGATATTTGCTTTCTTGAGAATAATATTTTGCCCCTTCTTGCCACGCGTTTATTGCTTCGGAAATTTCGTGGAACAACCATTATCAAGTAACGTGGATGCTAATGCTTTTTTCCGTTTTTTTTTTTTTTCCCTGAAAACACTTTCAATAACCAGGAAAAAGCTAAATCTGCGGGCCTGTGGAATCTTTTTATTCCAATTGAAGCGGATCCTGAAGTCAAATATGGCGCTGGACTTACGAATGTTGAATACGCCTTCTTGTGCGAGATGATGGGAAGATCAATATACGGACCTGAGGTTAGTCCGATGCGAAATAGCGCACCTACCCCTCCCCTAACCAACAACAGTCAACTAATAACAAATTAGGGTTAATGTTGGGTTATGGGGGGGGGGGGGAGGGATAGGTGTACATTTGCTGAGATACTGACCTTGATCCTAAGTAGCTATCTCTGTTGACTGGTCATTCAAACCTTTTATTGTGTTGCGAATGCTATAAATAAAGAAATTCTTTTCTGTTCAAACTGCCTGTTTTTTTTTTTCTGTTTGCGTGGTATGTATTGCCATCGTCATTTGATTATAAGGTGTTTCACGCGGGGTGTCGTTTTAAAATCCTGCTGAAATTGTTGTCAAGCGATATGTTACACTAAAGAGAGGACCTCTTTTAGACCTACATCCTTTAAGAGTTTTTTTGGTAGATTTTTCAAGAAAAAAAGTTGTATTTTATTTGCAAATATCGTGGTATCTCTCCTCGCGTCAATAGATGTTCAACTGTTCAGCTCCAGATACTGGAAACATGGAAGTTTTGATCAAATATGGCACAGAAGAACAGCAGGTATGTTATCACTTTTAAGTCATGAAAATGGAATTGCGCCTTGAGTCTTTCTAGAAATCAGTGAAGGTTTTTTAACGAAAATTATTTTTTTAGAAATCAGTGTAGGTTTTTTTGATAAAAATTATTTCTAAAACTGATATCTACTAGATTATAATCGGGGTAGAACGATCTTAAAGAGGTCAAATTTGAATCTAATTCTGATTGTAATTTTCTGTCGACTGACGATATCGTTGTGTCCCTTACACACAGGAGAGCTGGCTGCGTCCACTTTTAGAGGGGAAAATAAGATCGTGCTTTGCTATGACAGAGCCTAAGGTCAGGTGTTTAGTGATAGATAACAGTATGAAAATGACTGTAAAGGTTTGGTGACAAGACAGCCCATCCTTTTTCGATTGCAAACTGCTGTGATAATTTTGGGACGAGTGTTAATGTGACAGGCGTTTGAAAAGTAACGTGTTTGCGGTTTCTACTTGTAGTACTGAAGAGTTCATTGTGGCACGGGGATTCTTCCGATTATTCTCCCATTCATACGACTGGAGGCTTCAAAATGTAAATCTGGAGCTCGAGGCCATCTTCCGTCTTCTGTCCTAGCTTTTTTACTCTCAGAGGTTATGAATATACAACTTCTTGCAACACCACCTTTCTTCAAGAAAACAGAATATGACAAGGGAAATGTAACTGGAGAATATGGTAAACCTTAGAATTCTCTTAGGAGATCGTTCATCGCCGTCTGTGAGAAGGTCGCCGTAGATCTTGGGCGTGAAATGATTGATTTACAAATTGTCTTCATCCGGTATTCCTAAACCAACTCGGTCTTTAATGATAAGCCTTCCGTAGCACTCTAGCATTGCCTATTGAGTCTATAGTGTCACATTTTCTCATCTAAGTGATTTGCAAATGAGTCCCTTTTCGTCACCATATGTATATATCGTGCTCGTAGGTTGCCTCTTCGGACGCCACTAACATCGAGTCTTCAATCGTATTAGATGGCGATCATTACATCATCAATGGACACAAATGGTGGACATCAGGTTTGTGTATTCAATTAAATATGTATTAACCGTTTTCAATTCCAGCAAACTAAGCAGACACTCCATTATTTTATTATTGTAAAACAAGAAGACAGTCTCTTTAAAAATGGAAAAAGTGTAGTCAGGAGATGTCATGAGTTGTATGGAAATTGGTTGCCTCTGACTGTTGTGATTTCTGAAACAGACGTTTCGGCTAATGCTTAAGCCTTCATCAGTGATATGAAAAACGAAGATCGTTATCATACGCTATTTAAAGTTAGGTGTTAACAACATTCCACTTACCAATAAAGGTGGACGAGAAGAAATACAACGAGTAAAGGCCGTTCTGCGAGATAACAATTATCCAATGACTTTTATACGGAACTGTAACAGAGTGTTATTTAAACAACCCGCCCAGACCAACTTCAATGGCTTTGTAGTGCTGCCATATGTACAGGGTGTTTCCGAGAAAATAAGTCGCATATTGAAACAACAAAAGGTCAAAGAAGCCTACAGACCACAACAAACAATCAACAGCCTTTTTCCACGCCCCAAGGAGCGAGACGAACCTGACCGCCAGAAGTCAGGCATGGTGTACAAAATGAATTGCACACAGTGTAATTTTAAGTACTATGGCCAAACAGAAAGGTCATTAAAGACCAGAATTGCGGAGCACAAAAAGGCAGTTGCAGGTTTTGACTTAAACTCCAAAGTCGTACGCCATGTCCACCTTTTCGACCATAACATGGACTTTACAAACGTCAGGGTCGTTGGTTTCGAATCTAATTGCCACGAGAGACTTTTCCTTGAAGCCTGGCACTCTACTTTGGATCCGAATGCTGGGAACGATCACATCGTACTTCCAGAAGCCTATAAAGACCTCGCGCGAGCATCAAATACATAGTTACCCGCGCAAGCTTCGCGTTACGTTTTTTTTTTTTAACTTTAAATAGCGTATGATAACGATCTTCGTTTTTCATATCATTGATGAAGGCTTAAGCATTAGCCGAAACGTCTGTTTCAGAAATAACAACAGTCAGAGGCAACCAATTTCCATAAAACTCAAGACAGTCTCTTATCTAATTCTTTTCCTGTTGTGAGGATTATTTAAAGTATAATAGTTTTGGCGTTGGAAGCGTTGTCATGCAAACATAAATTATTATCAACGTCTTTTGCGACCATGTTCTTTTTTATAGTTTCCTTGGTCGTTCCAACGATCGATCGATCTTCTGCTCGTTCGGTTGGTTTTCGTTCGTAGGGTAGTCCATTTGTGCGCTCGTTCGATCGATTTTTCGTTTGACCCTCGTTCGCTCCTTCTTCTGTTCGTTCCATTGTTTGTTTGTTTGTTTGTTGGTCCTTTTGTTTGTTTGCTTTTTGGGATATTTCTGTATTTGTTGTTATGACAGGTGGTATGGATCCTCGATGCAAGATCTGTGTTTTTATGGGCAAAACTGATCCTGATGCTCCAAAACACAAACAACAGGTAATGCTCATCAACAAATGTCTTACTGGTTATTTCAAATTTCCAATAGCTTGAATAACCCATAAGCGTACTTGTAGTCGTACCCTCCCCTTGCTTTCTGCGCGGGGCTCACTGCTGGGTTGCGGATATTTTTCAATCATTGGAGAGGTATTCTATATAGAGGCTGGGTACAGCGGAAGCCTCTGGATGCCCCAAGCACCCACCTTACATTTATACAAGGTAGCAGTAAAGTGCGACATAGTTCGGATCAGATTATCGTAGCTCCTGTTTCTATTCCCTTATGCAATGTTGTAGAATTGATCAAGATTTCTTTTGGTCTCATACCTTGTCTTTAATCCCCACGTTAGCTCAGTTGGTTAGAGCGCCGGATTGTGTTGTGCGGGAGGTCGAGGGTTCCAGCCCCGGCCGGACCAGCACTCATGGTCTTAAAATAACTGAGGAGAATTTGCTACCTTTCTGTAATATCAAGAAATGGACAGATATTCTAGTCTTCTCGGATAAGGACGAATAAACCGTAGGCCCCGTCTCCGGCAGGGTTGGGGTAGGAGACGGTAATTTCCCACGCACGAGATTACTGTGTGATGGATGTCCTCCCCTGGGGTGGGATGGGTGGGTGTTATTGTTTCACAGGGCCCCATTTAAACTAGTAATTTGCTAAACTGGGCTGCCCTGTACAAAATATTCGTAAATACGTCAAAGCAGAATTTCCTGTTCTCCTATTATATTACAGGCTATGATTCTTGTTCCTATGGACACGCCAGGAGTCACGGTTGTACGACCCTTGTCCGTTTTAGGTTACCAAGACCCACCATGTAAGAACATTTTATCACTATTGTTATTTAGGGTCACAACATTCCCAAACTCTTAGGTGTACCTAGGGTTAACTTCACCCCAAAAATTCGTTACAGCTCTTTAACAAATTCACATAAGCCGTTGGGTGTTACCTTATAACAGCTCGAAGTTCTCTTCATAACAAGATAACGTATTTTATTACACGACTCGGGCAGTCAGAGGGCCAATAACTAAAATCAACCAATCAAAATGCTCTATTGCCGGTCAATATTCTCTCAGTATTGGACCGGGCACTGTCCCGAATGATACCGCACTTGTGTCCCTTTGAACTTCAGTCGTATAATAAATCTCTTGTTAACCAAGCTTGCTCGGGACCGTACTGGAAGAATATCGGCCCTCGGTCTTTTTTGTACGGACCTCGCTGCGCTCGGTCCGTACTGTGGGGCCGATATTCTCTCAGTACGGCCCCCGCGCTTGGTTAATAACATGTATATAACCGGAAGAGAAAATGCCCAATAACTACTCGACTGATGCCACTCAACCAACTCCGTCACTTTATCCTATTTTCCTAACCACTTTAAAGATCTTGTCTAAATTAAGGGATCACTTAGCTCCTGTTCATGCACAACGAGATTTCATTAAGGAAGGTGTTTTCTGGTGATTTGGTTTAATAGGTGGGCATGCTGAAGTCACTTTCAAAGATGTTCGAGTACCAAAAGAGAATATCTTATTGGGACCTGGGAGAGGATTTGAAATTGCCCAGGTTAGTAACAAAATTAAAATCAGAAATTTCCGTCTCTGTCTGCCCTTTGTCTCAACTGAGCGGCTTCATGAAGCCGTCAACCCTCAAGTTTTCTTTCTTCCTTCACCTTCTTGGTTTGATATCTCTTTGTTTCTCTATCACCATCTCTTTCGTTATTAATCTTTCCTTCGCTTGCTTGATTGAGTTTTCTTAAGTCGAATCCAAGTGAAATATAAATGAACTCTTTGAAATCGTGATTGATACTCCAGGGTCGTTTGGGCCCAGGTCGAATTCACCACTGTATGCGTCTGATAGGACAGGCCGAGAGGTCGCTGGAGCTGATGATCGAGAGGGTAAGTAATCAATGTTGTCGGTAACAAAATTTTTTTTTCCATACTCTACCATAAAATTGTTTCATGCATTGCGTTTTTAATTACGTATACATGTAGGTCAAAAGAAGAGTGGCATTTGGAAAACCTCTTGTGGAGCAAGGAACTATTTTACAAGACATTGCTGAGTCTAGAATAGAGATTGAACAAGCCAGGTTGGTCAAATAAGTCAAAACGTCCTGAAATGAAGAACAGTGACTTTTCAAGACGTTTGAGTGCATTATACATAAACTGTAATGTTGTTTAGGCCACGTAGTCTGGCTTTGAGATGAAAAAAAGCAGTTGGAAAGATTTGATATAATTTTGGATTTTAGTTTTCGATTCTGTCGGTAGTTTTTGTCCTTTTTTGCCTCGAAATTGTACATGGAATTCAGTAAATGGTTTAACTTGAAACCTCGCATCACTAACCCTGCGTTGTGGCGTCTCTATTTCTCTATCATTTTAGTGATTGAAAGAGATAAATTTGCAATCCGTTTGAAATGTCAGCACAAAGTTGGAGGATATCTTTTTTATTTTAATGCCGAGCTCTTTCATTTTACTAGCATCTTATAAATATCTAAATTTAAAGAAAGGAGCTTTGGAATTCAAGTTCTCGTGAACGCTAGCTTTGTGGTAAATATTTAAAATGTACAGCTACTCCACTTTTCAGCTTCAATTGGTTTATCTTGTTTTTGCAGACTTCTGACCCTGAAAGCTGCTCATCTAATGGACACAGTAGGAAATAAGGTAGATCGAATCTCCTCGCCCCAGCAACCCATAATTTGCCTCCAATCTGATCATTTTTTATTGCTTTCGTAGGCTGCTGCACCGGAGATCGCTATGATAAAGATTGTCGCTCCAAGGATGGCTCAAAATGTCGTTGACAGAGCAATGCAGGTTTGTAAAATGAGCTGGTATCGTAAAAGCGCAGTAACCAAGCATTACGCTACATAAGAAGCTCTGTGATTCAAAATCATCCGCTGACTGAGACTAGTAGTGTAGCAGTCGCGATCTTCAATTGATAGCTTAACTCTTCAATTGATGGCTGAACTCTACAATTGATAGTGGCTGTAAATTGTGAGAAAAACGACCGAACGTTCATTTATTATCATAATCACCGTTGACAATCACATTTTTACAAATATCTCTAGGCATTTGGCGGTGCAGGCCTTTCTTCCGATCAGCCGCTGGCTCAGTTTTGGTCGTGGGCTCGCGTTCTTCGACTCGCGGACGGCCCTGATGAGGTGCATCTTGGGGCGTTGGCCAAGAGAGAAGTAAAGAAAACCATGGGCAAAGAACAATAAGTACAGTAGTTGTCACATGGGTAGGGGTTAGGAGCAATAGTTATGCATATGCTCTAGTGCTATCATGATACTTTAGTCTCAAAATTTGAGTTTGTTGTTGCTTGATTTAGGGATCACTTTTACATTACACCAAATTTTTTTTTGTAAAAGGCAAAATCAGCGACCGTGACTTTTTACACAATGACCAGGGCTTTAAAACCTAGACCTTGTAGACCCTTTTCTTTTGAATCATTCGCTCGGAAAAGTGAACTATTTACCTTAATTTACCGTTCCGCTGGAAAGACGACACTTCCGGTTCAAATTCTCCACCCCTGGGCGCGGTCGACGGTCAAATGCCTGTGGGTTGCTCGGGGGTGGATGTTGAAGTTTCGAATTTATCGGGACACAACCGTGTAATGTAGATGGAAATTTATTTCCGTGAAGTAAGCTTCGTGAGAAGACATGTTTTTCTTAGTGGGAAATATTTTCTTCGGAAGAGGCTAAGAATTGTTTAGGCAGAAGTAAAATAGATAAAATCTTTGTCTGTACTCTATCGTTACAGCGATAGAAAGCTTAGGAGATGGCAAATAGTGGAATTAACTATTTTCGCAGATAAACGATTATCGCTCTGTAACTCAATATTTTAGGGTGAAAATAAAGTGTTAGCTAGGACGATTTTGGCAGTGAATTAATTTTCTTTGTTTACTTCGGGTTGAATAGAAGCAAAGTACAAGTGAAGCGTCTTTCCTATAAACACGGCTTACTCTTGACAGCTAAGGATTATTTAAATCCATTCCTGTTTTTCTGGTTAAACGGAGACTCCCTCACTCGGCAAGCTTTCTTCTGAAAACGTTTATTAACCCTTTCAATCCCATGAGTGACCAAGACAGAATTTTTCCTTACAATATCAATACAATATCAAGCAGACAAGTGATGAGAATAAAGAAAATTATCAATAAGAGGATTACTAGTTGATCTCATACTAAATTCTCCGAAGTAGCATCACAAGAATTGTATTGCAGACAGTAGGGAGAGTTTCACATGAGATCTTGGAAGTGAAAGGATTGATGGCAACCCGAGAAGCACGTCATGAATCTTCCCATTAAATTACATGCATACTCTTTGAAACCAACCTCGTTCCCAGTGCGCTGGGAACGAGGTTGCTTTGAAACAGATTTATCATACGTTCAACATATTTGCGGCAACGTGACAACTAGCTTTTTTCTTTGCTGAGTCAACTTTGTCTCAGCAGTTGGAGTTTTGATGTTTGTTTCCCGCACAGCTTGAATGGCGGCCAGAACAGAATCTTCGTGGTCCTTTAAAGTCATTTGAACTCCCGCTACTGGTGATGGTTGCCTTAGCAACACGGCAGGCTGCTGGGAGAGCGCTTGAAAGAAAGCTGAATTATTCATATAGTATTTATCACGGTGTGGAACCCAACTGTTTCTGAATCTCGAATAGATCGGTGACGATTTAATACCCTTAAGGTTAAACACAGAAAAGACGCTGTCGTCTTTTAGGTTTCCAGATGGTGTATCGTGTTTATTTACCCTTGGCAAGTGAAATATCGGTTGCGTGTCTTCATCGCTGGTTTTTAAAGAGCTTATTTTGAATAGTATATTCTCAACGCCTGAGTCATTTGGAAAACATGGTGGATAAATTTCCTTGTTGTTGGGTGTGCAGTGGAGCTGTATCTCTTGACTTTTCAATCCATCTTTTCCTCTTAAATTCACTCTTAGGCTTCTACGTACAGTGGCCTGTAGCAAAGGCCTAACAGAGCGCTTGTTTTTGAAACGATGGTCGGTTTTTTTTACTCTATCATCGTGGTTTACCTGAATGGACGAAGAAGTATCTCGTGAAGTCTTGGAGGCTTCTGAACGGTGCGAACTGTTCTTTGACTTCCTAACTTCGTGAAAAGGGCCGTCGAAATATCGCACTTGGAAGAGATTTTGAATATCCTTTGAATCTTCTTGGCTAAGTGTCCTGGGTTTTGTGAGAGTGGGTAGTTTTGGGCTGGACTTGTGCTTCACTGTCGCTTCCACCTTCTGTTTTTCTTTCTTTCCAGACGCTCGTTGATTAAATGAATTGAAATTTGCTTCGGCCGTGTTTATTTCTTTGTCTCTCCTTGATTTGAACGGGTTTGTCCCTTTAACAGTCAAGCTTAGATTTCTGCGGATTCTTCGCGGCATCATGAGCTTGTTCAGTCCCAGGCGGAATTTTTAGACGGGTTTGTAAAATTTTGTCCCAATTTAACATAGGAGCGCAATTTATTTTCAAGCGCATTATCCTGTCAAATTGACTGTCAGCTATTCTATTACTACTCTATGCTAATAATCTTTCGGCTCAAAGAGAATAGTTTCGATGGCATAATCCCTGTGATTTTTAGATCATCCCAGCTCATTTTATTTGTTTAATTTATCTGGCAGTTCGCAAATAATTAGGAACTTGTGATTCGTCCGGTAATTCCATCAGACAGATAATTCAACAGAAATGTCTAAAAATTAGCGTCGGTCTTCTAAGGGAATGTGTCGATCGTCGGGAAAGTTTTGATTGCGTGGTTGTGTTGTTGATTCATTCTGATTTAATAAACGAACAGTAGTAACTGGTTTGCGTGTCCACCGACTCTCTGGTCGCTCAATTAGTACATGGTGTTTGTATCAATTATGAGATTATGAGCTCGAGATTTCTATCGCGTGATAGTTGGTAAATTAAAGGCGAAGTGTAAACCAGCTATGACGTGATAAAAAATCGACAGCAAATGATCTGAGGGACCAGCCACTATTTGTCGCCTGGGGAGAGGGCTGGAGGATCTTTGGGGAGGATCACATGGTTTTCAGGGAGAATGGAGTGTAAAGGGGACTATAAAAACTGACCAGCCACAAATAATGCCCTGCTGGCAATTAATTGCCAATGAGGGGGGGAGGGGTGGTCATAAGAATATTTATTACTGAGCCCTATGGGGGGATCGGGTAAAGTCATCATGACACGATTATCAATATCCTCCACCCCCTCCCCCAGGGAATAAATAACGAATAGTCCCTAACTGTTTTAATATAGATCTTCTAGTCGTTATAAACATAAAGACAAGACAGGCTCATGTTTTTATTCTATTTTTTCCACAACTGTGCACCGTTGGTTATTTTCATTTTACCCGTAATGCATCACGGAACAAAGATGCGAGTAGGACAGTCTATCACATTGCATCATTTGTGATAGACCGCTGGTAGATTTGAGCCAGAAAAGGTTGTGCGCAGTTTTAAGTTCTGATCAAAATCGACATCACTCAAAATTATTAATGAAAACTGACTGAAATAATTATTTATGGCGACGAAAGTAGATGAAGATAATGGCACCAAAATCACTCTTAACTTTTAAAAATGAGAGGTTTTAATTTAAAAATAGTACTATCCCAGACGGACTAATCTCGTCGGTGACGGGAACATTTTGAAAGGTTGACTTGAGCTTCTTTTTAAAATGAAATAGGTCGAGATCAATTGCAGTTGACTAATTATTTTGTTCTCCACTTCATCTGGTATAAAAAGAATCCTTCATAACATGTGCGAAGCCAATTGCGAAAAACCTATTTCGACCGACTTATTTTTACCTGAAAAAAGAATGAGTGATTGATCGAGTCTCTTCGTTTTCATTTATGAAAAAAATTTGATCCGTTATATATCTCGAGCCCTCAATTGCCGAAATACAGAGAGACTGGGCTCAGGAACGCGATGTTTGTTTCACCGAACTGTATCACGCTGAGATTACATCTCTAGAGAACAAGTATTTCATGAAGCTTTTCTTTTCAGAGAAGTTTTGAGAAGCGCGCCATGAATTGTCAAGACATTTTCAAACCATTTAAAGTGCGAAACGAAGCTGAGATTTACAATTTACACAAATGGATAATCCTTTGTTGATAACTGACTCATAACTGAACAGATTAACAAGGGGATTAAAGGATTTTGACACCTACTATGACATCTTCAGCCGAGCGTAATTTAAGAAGACTGGGAACTAGTTGGGCTAAGCCTTTACCTTGCGATGACGTTGAAAGAACCGGGAACTTTCTCTACCCACTCAGGGAAAGGAAGAATACGAACTGAACTGTAGGCTGCGAGGAGAGAGCAATGGGAATGCTACTTTGCAAGACTGCCGATTAAAATTAAGCAGCCTTTTGAACACTAAAGACGATAAAAGAAATATAGCCTTTTGAACACTAAAGATGATAAAAGAAGTACAGCCTTTTGAACACTAAAGATGATAAAAGAAATACTGTTTAATTGCTTTCCTTTGAAAATTATTCTGGACCTCGCATGCAGGCTAAATGAAAATGCTAGAAGATGCAAAGCTATATTTTAGCAAATTGGGGGTAATCTAATGACAAATTTCTTTACTTGTCGAGTCACCTCTGTGTCAACAGCTGAGGTAAGTGCGTTTGTTTTTTCAACAGCTAGAATCGCTTCTGCTAACGCATCCTCGTGTTCCTTTAAATTTATTTTCACCCCAGCCACTGCAGATGGTTCCCTGAAAAACACTGGAGGTTGTTGTGTGAAAGCTTGAAAAACAGATTGTTTAATACCATGGTTGTCGTGGTTTAGACTCCAGGCATCGTTGGAGCTTGCGTAAAGGAGCGATGATGATTCGACATCATTTACTCTGAAAACAGAACAAACTTGGCTGTTTATTAGACCTCGAGGGCTGATATCATATTTTTCTGCCTTCGGTAGGTGAAACACCGGTCGGTCATCGCGCTTTCCAGGATTTAATGAAGCTGTGTCAGACTTGTTTCTCCGTGTTAACATCGATTTCATTAAGAAGTTTTGAACATGATCAGAGTGTTTCGAAGAAGTGTGGCTTTGATTAAGTAACTTGTTTCGTTCCTCTGGAGGCTCACAATGTTTTCGGATTTGTTTTCGCTGTTTGTTTAACCCAACTTTCTCTCTTAAATTCACTCTTTGCCCCTCAAGAATTGAACAAGAAAGTGGCAGTTTGCTATTCAAAGAGTTTTCACTTAAACCCTCCTTTGAAACAATAGCTCTACTTTCTGGTATACAAAGAGAAACTTCGTGGCTTCGTAAACACGATGATGACAATTTTTCCCTGTGTTTTCCACACCGGTCCAATTTCAGTTCGCGAATTGTTAAATCAGGACATTG
This sequence comes from Stylophora pistillata, assembly GCF_964205215.1. Taxonomy (NCBI): domain Eukaryota; kingdom Metazoa; phylum Cnidaria; class Anthozoa; order Scleractinia; family Pocilloporidae; genus Stylophora; species Stylophora pistillata. The sequence continues at coordinate 22,803,125 of NC_142531.1, read as the reverse complement.
CTTTCTTCGTAATAGAACTTCAACTCTATTCTTGAGATTATTGTTGCATCTTGTGGCTTTTGTTAGAATTGGTAATTTGAGGCAGTCTTTTGCTCTGATGTCTGTTAATACATCACGGCGTCCATCATGTCTTGACAATGTTTTCTCTTCTTCGTTTGAAACCGGTTCTCCTTTCAAACTTTTGTCTTCGTATCTCGCTGCTTTGCTGTGTCCAGAAGGACGTGCTTCTATAGCAGATGAACTCAAGTTGACATAGCTCGCGGTTATTTGAGGCATGATATCGATTGTGTTCGTTCTGGTCGGTTAGAACTCGATATAACTTTTCTTTGGAAAAATTCGACACAAATTGACCATATTAGCTTGATAAAAGCCACGTCGAAACTGCTTCGTAATAGCAACGCGTCTTGTCATGAAAGTTCGATCTCTTATCAGCATAGTTTCCATGCCATTTGTAAGTCTTTTAATCCGTAAATGAACTGCGAACACGCTCTTTGGCATCTCAAGGGCTCATTAATGTTTGAAAGAATCTTTTGTTTGGTCTTCGTGTTCATAAAGAGTGATAATTTGTATAGAATATGTTAATAATGAATTGGGCATTGTTCGATGCTATTGTTTTGTCTCTGCCGCTGCTTCTTGAGAGGGTGTTATAACAAAAGGATTCATAAGCATAAATACTTTAAGCGAGAAATGTTTTGAATTATCTCTCAGGAGACCTTTTAAAGGTTAGTTCAAGTCTGTCCGTGTGGAAGTTGTGACAGTTCAATGTGTGTTGACACAGAAAATGTTTTCTTTACTAAAACACGGTCTATTTTGCTTTGATACTCAGACTTTGTGTTTGCTTTTTTAAATGTAGTAAGAGATCGTTTGACGTCATGATGTAATGAAATCTAAAATCCAAACTGATTTCACAAGTGGTTTTCTTTCGCCTCTTCTTTGAGTTCCTTCGCAAGTCTGTGGCAAGTTTGTGATCTATTGCAATATTGCGACGGGACAACAAATAAATCCTTGAATAATTAACGGATCAAAGACAGTACGGTCAGAAGTGTACTTTACCTAAATATAACTTTTTAATATTTTCCTCGCTAATTGATATCTTAGCAACTGCGCTCCCACCCCTCCCCTAATCCAAAATTAACCATTATCTGTGACTGGTGCTGGTTAAGGGGAGGAGTAGGTGCGTAGTCACTTAGACATCAATTACCGAGGAATATATTAAAAAATATATTTTCAAGATAAGTACAACACTTTGACGGTCTGTTTAGTTTCATACACTGAAAAATATAGTGTTGGATGCTTATATTTTCTAAACTACAAAAACTTTGAAAGTTAGAAAAGGAAATTAAAAAACTGCAGGGGTTCCAATTCTTTGCTAATAAAAGAAAAACCAACGATATTTGTGTTGCAGTCTTACTGTTACCATAGCAGCAATCCACTACTAAAATTGCGGATAATTGGAACCGAGTTCAATTTTTGGCGCCAAATTATTCCCACGTGACACAAACAAGATGGCGGACGAGATGGACGTGGAAACATCGACAACGGGCTCTAAAAGTTCTAAAGACGAAGCAATGGAAGTAGATTTACCACAAGTAGACAGAGTAACAAGTAAGGGGTCATCTGGTGCAGGTAGTAGCACTGGAAAAAGCTCCAAAGGCTTCGAACTGCCGTGGTAAGTTACCGTGAAAATGTAAAAGGACCTAACAACTAACGTTGTTTCTTAAGACCTCAAAGGTACTCAGATGTCAAATTGTTTCGAGAATAGAAACATAACTACAAATTAAGTTTTGACGTATACAGTCGAATTTGGGTGTCGATCAGACTTGTAATGGAATTTTCCTAGTCATAATGAATTGCAACTGCGTAAATTTTCCTTCATTTTCTTGGGTGTTTATCTTCCAGACGTAGGTGAAGTGTACAGGTTTTGTAGCTGTACGGATTGAAAACCACGATCTCATGACGGCTAATACCAGCCGGCTAAAATGTCAGTTCAAGGGGTAAAAATTGAGCTAGTACACCCATATTACTGACGCTTTTAGAAAGTGTACGACTCTCTCGGACCCAAGACTACATTAACCCTATTAGCTGCGACACATTTGATGTAACTTTAGTTGTGAGAATCTGCTGAAAACTTGGTGTTAAATCGATTAATATTTTGAACTATGAAAAATTTGATTGGTCAAGAGCACACAATCAATATACAATTACATGTGACGTTGACATCTACAGTGAATATTGCATTTATCATGTCAAGTTCAAAGTCTGCCAACGTGTAGTTTTCAAGCCCCTTGTTCGTGTATTGTTCTCAAACTTCGCAAACTCAGAGAGAAGTTTCTTCTATTGCAAGTTGCTCAAAAAATGTAGAATCAAACAATCACTGAATTTGGTTTTCACATAATATCATGAATCAACAAACCTGCCAAGATCAAATAGGAAAAACTAAATAAATGAGATATTTTTAGGGCAAGTTACTGTTGATATATTTTTTTATAATATTCTTCTTTATTAGGGTGGAAAAATACCGACCAACCAAACTGCACGAAATAGTTGGAAATGAAGAAACTGTTAGTCGCTTAGAGGTAGTTTGCTTACACATCATTTCTCTGAGTAGAGTCTGTTGTTCTTTGAATAAATATTATTTTATTTTTAACAAGAGATGCAACATGTATCTATGGCGAGATAGGGGAAACTAAATGTTGTGTACTACACTGTATCAGTATCATAGTGGTGTACTTGTCTTAGCATTTCAAAGGTGGCATGATCCAGTAAGTTATTAAGAGAGTAAAGAGGCCCCTATGTGGCTTTCTTTTCCACTTTATCTATTTGAAAATTTTTTTTGCTTTCTTAGGTTTTTGCAGAGCAAGGAAATGTTCCGAACATCATCATTGCGGTATGTAACTAGCTTTAAATGATAACTTAGGTTACTGCCATATCTTTTTTTTTTTTTGATCCTATAGATCAATTTTGATAGAGCAAAATGTTAATTGGAAATACCTTTTTCTGTGAAGTAAGATTTTGCACCGTGTTCATCATACTTTGTTTTCTTTTCTCCAGGGTCCCCCTGGTACAGGAAAGACCACAAGTATCTTATGTTTGGCCAGGGCACTTTTGGGCACTTCATTCAAAGATGCTGTGCTTGAACTAAATGCATCTAATGACAGGTATTGAAGAAGATGAAGAAGTTTCTTGTGAATTTTGAAATCACATTCTGTCATTTGATGATTTGTTTTTTAGAACTTGTTAAATTTGTATTCTTCCACTATGAAAGAGGAGGGTAGCTTGCCTTCCACAGGTCACATTAGTTTTGGCCTAAATCATCGTCCAGACTCTTAGCCACCCTGAAAGGGAAGTGTAGACATGTACTTCAAATGTTTGTTATAAAAGGCTTGCTATATGAAGGTTACAAAGGAAATCCTTCACTCCGACAAAGGGCTAAGGCTCGAAATGTCAGCTTTTGTAATCGTTATGGTGGCCAATTTACCATTTCAACTTTGTTGATATATCCAAATTATTTCGTTACTCCCACCGACGCAGCCCCAAACAGTTTATTTCGAAACTATCAGTATTTATACAAAGGAAATATGCTGTTGACAAGTTACTAAATTCTCCTTTTCATCTGCCTTGTGTTTGAATGTGTTTGTATCAAATGGATAATTTGATATTAGTCATCCATGGCCTAATTTCATTCAGCCTTTTAGAAATGCCTTGCAACTTTACTGTGAAAGCTAGGAACTGTCAACAACTGTCAGTGATGGAAGCAGTTGCCGACAAGTTAAAAAAACGATAATTTCTTTTCATTGCAGAGGAATTGATGTGGTGCGTAACAAGATTAAGATGTTTGCTCAGCAGAAAGTTACTTTACCCAAAGGCAGGCACAAAATTATAATTTTGGATGAAGCAGACAGGTACATACATCCATTGCAGGCCACTGGAGTAATTTATTCCCTGTTAAGATCTTCCTTGATAAACAGAATGAAATCTGCACTTGTACACCCTGTAATATCAATTTTTAGGTTAACGATCAGATGCAAAGGGACAGAACTTAAGAAAGATAGATTTACAAAATTAAACAGTAGGTAATCCCTAAACTCTCACTGCAGCTATTCTCCTGACCAAAAATCCTCTGGTGTAAGGGATTTTACATTGTAAAATATCACATCCATTAGTGAATAACATACTTTGCTTTGTCTCTGTAGCATGACAGATGGTGCACAACAGGCTCTTAGAAGAACAATGGAAATCTACTCCAAAACTACACGCTTTGCTCTGGCTTGCAACACATCCGAGAAAATTATTGGTGTGTACTGTAAACTTACCATTAAAGATAGATGAAAAAATACACAAAAATGGCCCAGACAACTTATTGGGTTGGGGGCGGGTGGGGGTACTTTGTGGATTTTGAGTTTTCAGCCCTTTTGCCTACTTTAATCCCATTGATTTTAGATCCAATTCTCATTAAAATTTTTGTTAGTGCACCTGGCTATGCAGTTTATCAGCTTCTTGCCAGTATGTGGCAGTGTTTATATAGAGGTTGATGACTTGCAGAAGTCTTACACCTTCACAAATGTTCTGATGCCAATGTACATGTAAGAGCATTGTTGTACATCAAAGATGAATTTAAAAATGTTACTTTGTCAGAGGCGATCCAGTCCAGATGTGCTGTTCTACGATATTCAAGATTGACTGATGCACAAGTCTTACACAGACTTTTAGAAGTTTGTGAAAAAGAACAGGTTTGTTCAGATAAGATGAACAGTTTTCTGACTTTTGAAAATCGTTTCTCTTCATTCTTCAAGTTATTTACACAATTCTATTTTCAATATTTCCATCTGTGATCAGGTCACCAAAACTGATGATGGATTGGAAGCAATTGTCTTCACAGCTCAAGGGGATATGAGACAGGTAGATATTCTGAAAAATATCTTTTTTATTTCTCGAGTCTTGTTAAATTGCTTTCACCATCTGCTCAAAACCGGAAAACAGGTAACCAAGATTAACAACTGTTAACTTTAAAGGAGTTTGGAATGAATAATGTTTTTTTTTTTCTGTGTTTCAGGCGATAAACAACCTGCAATCTACCTTTTATGGATTTGGATTTGTTAACAGTGAAAATGTGTTTAAGGTAATATTTCTTTCAAAGATAAGATTTAATAATTGTTTATCTCCATTTCATTATCTCTCAATACTACGTTCAAGTTACTTTGTTGGAAAGTAAAATTTTATCAACTCAAGTGGAGCCACGCTTTTAATGAGATTTACCCATAAGTCAATCAGGTGCAGAGGAAACCAATCGCGCTTTTTATCTTCTACACCTATGGATTACTGTACCTTTGAGAATTTTTTAGTTTCGAAAGTAAACTGGGACGGCTTTGGTTTTGCTTTTCCTTACTAAATGATTGGTCAAGAAAACTCTCGTAATCCTCTCAGTCAATGAGGTGCAACGCGAAAATCAATCGTGACTTGATTTTTTTTCCCGCTCATTTGTTCCGTGTTTCATGTCTTTAGCTTGTTTTTTTTTTCTTTACGTTCCTATCGGCTCCTTTTGGTATTTTCCTTCGTTCTGATTGGCTGTTGGGAATATTTTGGGTTTCCGACGTTCAGTTGAAATGCGCTGTAACGTTTCTTTTTTTATTTGATGCTAGCCTCTACATTGCTGTTGTAATCTTTGTTTTCAGTCTGATGAGCGTTGTTTGTTCGCATTCCTTTTTATTATAACGTGGAGACCTAATAAACTGCTATTTGTTTTTCAAATTAGTTGTTAAAACCAAGGCGTTATTTTTTCATGGTCTGTCTCTATCGTCCCAAAAGCTATTGAGATGATTCATACTCCGTCTATTTTACGATTTCATTATCGCCTGAGCGAGAGAGCTGTGACGCGCGCATTACGAGCAAAAGAGCTGTGACACGGGCATTACGAGCGAGAGAACTGTGACGCGGGCATTACGAGCAAGAGAGCTGTGACACGGGCATTACGAGCAAGAAACCTGTCACGTGGGCATTACGAGCGAGAGCGCTGTGACACGGGCATTACGAGCGAGAGAGCTGTCACGTGGGCATTACGAGCAAGAGAGCTGTGACACGGGCATTACGAGCAAGAGAGCTGTCACGTGGGCATTACGAGCGAGAGAGCTGTGACACGGGCATTACGAGCAAGAGAGCTGTCACGTGGGCATTACGAGCAAGAGAGCTGTCACGTGGGCATTACGAGCAAGAGAGCTGTGACACGGGCATTACGAGCGAGAGAGCTGTGACGCGGGCATTACGAGCGAGAGAGCTGTGACGCGGGCATTACGAGCGAGAAAGCTGTGACACGGGCATTACGAGCAAGAAACCTGTCACGTGGGCATTACGAGCGAGAGCGCTGTGACACGGGCATTACGAGCGAGAGAGCTGTCACGTGGGCATTACGAGCAAGAGAGCTGTGACACGGGCATTACGAGCAAGAGAGCTGTCACGTGGGCATTACGAGCGAGAGAGCTGTGACACGGGCATTACGAGCAAGAGAGCTGTCACGTGGGCATTACGAGCAAGAGAGCTGTCACGTGGGTATTACGAGCAAGAGAGCTGTGACACGGGCATTACGAGCGAGAGAGCTGTCACGTGGACATTACGAGCAAGAGAGCTGTGACACTGGCATTACGAGCGAGAGAGCTGTCACGTGGACATTACGAGCAAGAGAGCTGTGTCACGGGCATTACGAGCGAGAGAGCTGTCACGCGTGCATTACGCTAATTTCATGATCCTTCCCATTTCCTTTTACGTAGCACCAGTTGCGCCCTTCCTAGTCGCTTTGCTTTGGAAAAATTTTCTGCTTAAATGCAGAAGATGATTGAAAGAACGAGAGAGGCGTTAGTCAATGGTTAAGCAATTATGCGCCAATCAATTCAAAGCTTCAAATCCATCCCCCGGGCAACCCACTGGCATGGGGTGTCGAAGCTTCGAATTGATCGACGCACTACTGCTGCATGTTTCAGGTTTGCGATGAACCGCATCCTCTGTTGATTCGAGAGATGATCAAGTCATGTTCAACAGGGGACATTGACGAATCTTACAAGGTTCTCTCACATTTGTGGTACATGGGGTATGCTCCAGAGGACATCATAACCAACATCTTCCGAGTGTGCAAGAACTATCAGATGTCAGAATACCTCAAACTGGAGTTTATTAAGGTAAGACGAACTGTTAAGCTGAGCAAGCATTAGGGAAAGTCGCAGCGAGAGCATGTCACATAGACAGGGTTCCTGCGGGTCCTGGAAAGTCCTGGAATTTTATTTTGACATTTTCCAGGACTGGAAAGTCCTGGAAAAAGACTACAGGGTCTGGATAGTCCTGAAAATTTGCTTAAATCAAGCAATAAAGTTTTTAGAATTTACGTTATAAGAAATGTGTGTACTGTAGACTGCAAGGAGGAGAATTGATTTTGAAATCTTGGGAATGAAAGGTTTTAAGTTTTAAGTTTAAGTTTCAATCTGAGCCTGGAAAGGTCCTGGAAAAAGTTAAGTTCTGAAAAAGGGTATGCACCCCGCACAGAAATAAAAGGGATATCCGTCCAACCGCCTTAACTCTTTGACGCCTCAGAGTGACTAACATCCAATTTCTCCTCACAATGTTACCCCTGAAACATGAGAATAAAGGAAATAATCACCAACTAAAGAAACTCGTGATCGTTAACAAATTCTCCTTGTCAGCACCTTAGGAAATGTATAGAGAACAGTATGGAGAATATGCATACTGATGTTAGGGTGTACAGGTTTGGGTCGAAAGTTCTTTTCCTTACTGGAGATTGTCAATTCTACGATGGTATTTTACAGGTGTATTGAGTGTTAAAAATGCTTTACAATAAGGTGTTTGTGAAGGTGTAGTCTGATCGTCCGGGTGAGTGTAGTCCTGAGAAGGACTGTTGTCGGTGGCAGTGACTGACGTTTCGACAACCTGTGCGGAAGTCATCATCAGAGTCAAGTGAATGATTGTTGTCAGTAGAATGTTCTTATTCCAGTTCGTGTGAAATGATCGGTTGGTTTTGCCGTGATGTTATTGGCTGTAAGACTCAAGTGACGTAAGTCGGTCGTGATTGGTCTGTTTCGGTCTGTCGGTAAAGCTAGGTTGTTCTTTTTCGGTCGTTTGTAATGTTTATGTCGTGAATGAGTCGTTTGTATGGGGCGGGTAGTTGTTGACATCTGTTAAGGGGAGTCTGTTCTAAGTTAGTAAACCAGCTTTCCAGAGTCAGTCGTTGAAAATAGTCAGTGCTGTAGGTTAGGCATTGCGCAGAGTCCCAGTCAATGTTGTGGTTGGTAAGTCGATGGTGTTCAGCAATGTGATTGCTGACATCACCTTTCCTCGTCGCCCGTCTGTGTTCAGTCAGTCTTGTTGTGAGGTTTCTGCCAGTCTCACCGATGTAGGAGGCTTGGCAGTCGGAACAATTGATCTTATAAATCGTTCCCTGTCTGTTCCTCGGTTCGTCTTTGTCTTTAACGTTGGTTAGTAACTGACGTAGTGTGGTGATGGGTTTGTGGGCGACGCGGATATTGAAGGACGATCAGACTACACCTTCACATATTACCCCCGGGTTCAAACCATTTACTGCAATAAGGAGTTTTCAATTGATTCTTGGCTTGGTGGTGAAATTCACTAAAAACGATTCCAGAGCTGCCTTTAAGTTGGCCTTGTTGACTGAAAAGCAGCTTTATTGGAATATTCTCGTACATCGTACTTGTCCATACAACTGTATACTTTACGTTTTTACCTCGAAACCTTCCTATTGTCCACCTTGCGCTCTCTTAAGTTTGGGTGGGAGAATACTGCCTGAAATAGCTTCAACGCTGTTACGAAAATGTGCACTATCCGATAGAGTTTATCTTTTTTATGATATTATTATTTATTTCATCACACAGGAAATTGGTTACGCGCACATGAGAATAGTGGAAGGTGTAAACAGCTTGCTGCAGCTGTCAGGTTTACTAGCACGGATGTGCAGTAAAGTGACTTCACAGGACAGCTGAATAAACATGCGCAGGGGCGGAAGAAATACAAACAAGGGCGGCAAAAGTTTTAAGAAATACTTAATGGAAAGGAAGTAGACTAAAAAACAAAACGAAGATGGGTGGAGTTGAATACATATATCTTATTAAATGTTTTGTTGTGTAGTATCGCTGAGTATTTTTACGAGTTGTGTCGTATTTTGACGAGCCCGTAGGGCGAGTCAAAATACAAATAACGAGTAAAAATACTCAGCGATACTACACAACAAAAAGTCTAATAAGTTATTTATTATCCAACACGCCAAACTGTTGTTTCTGCGGGCGAATTTCGCGGATATTTATTTACGGGAGTGCGTGACAGAAGTATGCGAAGCGGAACGGAATTGGCGCGTTGTTGTGTTGCTGTTTCTATTTTCTTCATTAAATGAAGAAATTTTCTGGTCGTCAAGCTGGTTTTTCTTCGTTCGATTCATCAAATGAACTTGGATCTCTATTTGCCAGCTTGTAATTGTCCGCCACTTTTTTTTTTTCCGTAACTACAATCCAATTCTTCGCTTGCGCGGTGCGAGAAAACCAGTTTAACCGGTACTCTACAATAGACGAGTACAAATACCGCGTGATATTTGTACTCGTCTATGGCGTTATTCGTACTCGTCTAGGTGTAGTTGGATAATAGGACTCGATATGACAACCTATACGGTGATCGTTACGGACGGGAGAGGGATGAGATTTATGTAACAGCTCACCAAAGTGTACAAATGCAAAACCAATGGTACTTAACTTGTTTAAAAAGATTTGAAATTTTGAAAAGATGTTAAAAGAAAAAGGCATCCCAACTTCAGTAACCAGTTGGTGCGCTCCCTTGCAAATGCACTTTGTATCTGCCACGTAACTTCGCAAGCCCCTCCGATGTTGGAAAAAAAAGCGCAGTTTTCAATCGAGTATAAAAAGTAATCCTCGATTCCTCTGCTTTTGCTTTGTTTCGCCCTGTGATTGGTCGAGAAAACTCGCGGCACCATCTTAACCAATGAAATCAAAACTAAAACCAATCATGACTTGGTCACCCGCACTTCAAGCAGGTTACCGTTTTCCCGCGCTTCAAGCAGGTTGCCGTTTTTGCTTGAGTTCTCATTGGTTAATGATGATGCAAACCTTTGTCCTGATTGATAGTTGTGAAAACTCGGTTGAAAACTCCTCTATTAGTATCGTGAACTAAACTCTAATTTCAGTAATAAAGCCATTGGACCACTCAAACATTGTGGCACAATAATATCATTGGTTGTATCTTTGGGCGTTGCAAGTTGCGACAAACGTGCACACACGCGAGGTGACCACAATAAAGGTCAAAATTAAAATATACAGTCATTTATTACGGCCGCGGGTGACAATCATTTTGGAAAGCATAAGCAACTTCTTATTCAGCTAATTACGCATTTTCGGGAATGCGCACAGAGAAAAGAATGCGATGGGTAAAACAAAAACTAAATTCGAAAAGTGGTTTTCTCAAATTTTGAGATTAAAATTGTTCAGTAAAACTATTTTTAGCCTTGTATCTCCCACAATGGTTCTTAATGATGTAAAACGCAAGATTTTCATTGTGAAAACCACTAGGAAAACAACGATAATTCTTATTCAGATATCTGCATTTACGCAAATCAAATCTACGAATGTATTAACGAAGAACCAGAGACTGAGCGAAAGAAAGGGGACGGGCTATTCATGTAATTTAAGGTTGACATTTCGATGCGTTTTTTTTCAAAGCAGTCGATCAAAAACAAAGGAAATAGGTTGACTTAAATCTATTATTTAAAAGGTTGAAATATCATTCATTATTCAGCTAATCAAAGTTAATGTGATAAATTAGTGCAGTTGAGGCTTTTACACAAAGATAAATATCATTTATTTATTCACGGATTTGTTCCAGTCCACCTTTAGGGCGATACAAATCGAATTTAAAACGTTCCAAAACGACGTCAGAGTTTTCATTCTCACGGTGAAAGGCCTATAAAGATTTTAAAATGTTCACTAAGAAAGTTCTATGGCGTTTCAGCAAGAGGATGCGATGAAATACGGCTGCGTGATTTTTGTGAATTTAATGATATACAATTGGAAGCCTTGCTCGAAAATTGCCGGGGAATTCCTGTTGTGTCCATGAATGTCCGTTTTCAACTGAGAACTTCATTGTTTAGAAATAGCTAATTCATAGTCAATATATTTTGCTTTAAAAAAAGCATTTAATGGTACAATTCTCATAAACAGCACCTAAAATAGATCCATATCATTTATCATCGAGTCGGACAATGAATGTAAATTTCCGATGTGGTGTATTTTAACTCGGTTGCGATTTGACAGGCATTGTTTGATTTTGCACTTTTCGTTAAGTGTGTCTGCGTTCAAGATTTTCCTTTGTCGCGAGACAAAAGTCCATTTGGTCTATTGTGTACGTTGATTTTTTAATAAATTGGACAATGTTTTTTCTGCGAAAACTATCAAGTTTAATATGGGAGAAGAAAAAGTTGTAGTCGGGCCGTAAAACACGATGTATTTTCGTTGCTTTTTATGCTAAATTCGACAAACTAAATTAAACATTTCGGCCACAATTAACATCCAGTGTAGATCCTTGAATGCGGAGCCACAGACTGATAGCTGAGAATTACTTCCGCTGTGTTTTTCAACCTTTCGAAGGCACAGCACCTTTTCCAATCCCGAATATAGAGATCGTCCGTATTCGGCTACCGGGTGCTTGTAAAAAAATCCATCGCTTTTTATAATTGTCCTTTCTCTGCAGCTTATCTCTTCAACACTAATGTAACTGAGGTAGGAAGCCGGCATGCACTGTCTTTGGCAGAACAAATGAAAATGGTTTTGAATACATGATCCGAATCAAAATGCTAATTTGTCTTCGACTGAGCAATATGCGCAAACGTGGTCTGTGTTAAGTCTCTGCGCGAAGAAGTTCTTCGTTGGATGGCTCAGAGATTTGACGTCAGCCTTTGGTATAATATTCCGCCCTTAGTCGATCATAAATGGAAATTTATTGCACGAGGAAAATCTAACTTTGTATTGACACTCACTGGATCGGAGCTTATGTGGCAATTACAGGCTTTTGTGTAGACCAGAACTCTGATCCACTTGGAATAGTTCATGATCAAAACAAGTGTCTAATCTGAGACCATTTTCCAGTTTTAGAAACAAGACAGTTTGTTTATTACGCTTTACGGGGGAGGCGTTCTAGAATATAGACGTCAGTAAGGTTTTGTTATAAATTTCACACAGCACAGATGTAAACAGGGCTGGCTATAAAGAGAGCAACTGGAGTGGAGAATAATTCAAGGAAAAAGACTCGGCAGTTCATTACTCAGCGAGAAGAAACGTAAGCGGTGGAAATTCTGAATTGTGTTCAGTGGCGCTGGAAATGAATCCCATAACTTCTACCGTTGCTGCATCTTGTAATCGGCTTGCTCTTAGTCCACGGACATCTCCTCGAGCCAGCCCAAAACCTTCTCCGAACATGCGAAGGAAAGTGCCGTTCTTAGACCTACCGGATGAGGATAATTTTAAGCGACGCGACTCGAAAGAAGTTGTAGACTATAAAAAGCAACTAGCCGCAGAGACAAGAGAAGCGTATAAAGAAAAGCGAAAGGAGGACAAAAAGTCAGGGAATGCCGGTGGAAAGGCGAATACCCAAGCGAACAAAGAGAAAGCTGGAAAACGACTTTTAGATGAGGCTGTGACCACAACGACTGAAAAACAAGGCCAGAAAAAAACCGCAAATACGAAAGCTACCAAGTCGCCGAGTAGTGCCTCAAAAAAGGACACGAAGTGCATAATAATGTAATTATGTTGGTATCTAATCGTTTTTCTTGGTTCGCTTTATGAATATTAAACTTAGTTTACTTTCCACGCATCCGCGGATCGAACAAGATCGTCAAAATCTCTTTGTCTATTGCTCTAAACCTGACGCAAAGATGGCTATTTAAGAAAGAGGGTTAGCTTCCTAAAATTAAAGTATCTCACATGAAAATAGACGATTTGGAGTTTGTGATGTAGAATAAACTCTAAAGGAGGAATTTATTTAAAATTAGAATCCTTCAGGATTATGTCTGTGATCGATTATTACGGAACATGAGCTAAACAGCCGGTCCGCATGCAGCTTGAGGGTTTAATTCAAGTCTTTCTTTAATGCGCTTGCAATTTAAAAACATTTGCGTCCAAAAAGATAACATAGAAAATTAAGAGCTTTTTTTTCTCAAGGTACACCTGCTCCGGTAGGGTTTTTCGAATGTTTCGTGAGTCTGTTTTTTATAATTGAACAGATCTTTGGTAAAAATCGAAAAACAATTCGACGGATAATTGAAAATTGACTCGAAAGGCCGAAACATCATTGGAACCGCACAGGTTTGTTTAAGTGTTACTCGCGTAAGAAAAACCAAAACGCATACAGTTGGAGACAACCAAATCATTTGCTGATTGTGACCGGCTATACGAAATAAAAATGAATGCAATTCAGATTAAAATTCACCCGTTGAAACGAGCATGGAAATCGCATTTTTTAAACAGACTTTCAGTAAATATTTACTTTTCCCACGAGCTAAAGATCAGTTTTGCAATATTATGCAAATTTCCGTGAGAACATGATCATTATTCAGTTCTATCTCGATGTAAGGAGTTGCTCTGTAACGTTGTTGTTAGAAACAGCGTTTCTTTTTCGAAAAATGTTTTTCAATATCTCACACGTTTTTCTGCATACCTCTGGTTATCGAAAAAAAGAGGAAATCGTAAACGATTTTCTTGCTAGTTAAAGAACACTAAGCCCGTAAAATATTGTGCAATTCATAATAGGAAAATGATAAAACGAGCGAAGAAAAAAGTGTCGAGCCTTCTCTAATACATGATTTGCATGTAATAGGATTGATGGACTACGTCAGAAATAAGTATTTGCTTTGAGTGGGCAAGTAACTCCATTAAAAATATCCACATTTTCTTCCTCCGTTTGTGGTAATCTATAAACAGCTGTGTTTTCGGCAAGAATTGTTCGGGGAAGTTATCGTAACGGTTTTTCGAGTAGACGACCACGCTAACTATTTTTTAAGCCTTTTAAACCAGGAAAAAAAAATCATTAAAGAGATAAAATCTCAAGCGAAGCACCTGTACTGGCAGACTTTCAGAAATTTCAGGCAAATTTTCTTTAGTTTAATTATCTTGCTCAAGGCCGCTGTCTTCTACAGTTTCTTTTTTTTTTTTTTAATCTTTCTATGGAAGACCTCGAGAGAGACAACGTACTGCCGAGTGTAGTGAGGGCAATCGTGTTTAGGTCATCCCATAATATTGCTTTGTTTTTCATCTCCTACTCCAGTTCCATTTTTTTTTTTTTTTTTTTTAACTACAAAAGTGACGTCATCTGTAATTTATTAATTGGATTTTAGGGCCGGGTCTGAAAGCAGACGGAGCCGGGCAGAACTTCCCTTCAAAGAATTCCGCGGGTAACCCTTTCGGGGATGTATAACAGCAATAAGGACCTTAAGCAGTCAGGACGGCAACGCCAAGGAAGACTTCGATTAAAAAATGAATTTCTACTCTTAGTTAGAATTTTAAAAATGGCTGCATGAGCTTACTGTCTCATACGACGCCACAGCTCAACTTCAGCATGACGTATAAAAGTAGCGTTGAGTTCCAAATGGAAATTAAAATAATTTGCCGTCGCGGTTTTGGTTCGCAGACGACGCAAATTTTGGCGATTTCACGTTGTTGTTTTGCAAAGGACGGCTAAGAAATGGACAAAGTTTCAAAATGCACGTGCTGAGCTATTGTTCTGCCAATTAGATCTCTTGTTTTTCCACGTCCTCGTTGCCGTCGCCTTCGTGGTTGCTTAAGGTCCCTAATGACTGGAGATCCAGCCTGATTGTAGAAAGTTGAGGAAAACTGAAGAGAAACATCTTTAGAAATTTTCAATTATTTCTGATAAGTTTGATAACAGAGTGAAAAATCCCGTGGGCTCTTTTCTCTTGATAAGGTTAAAAAATCCATCGACCGTGGTAATTATAGTGATAGTGGCATTGCGAGTTCAAAACGAGGCTAAGTGAAATTGTTCCGCATCTACGTAAGCATAACAATTTTAAGTTATGCTGTTTCCTGTTTTTTCTCGTTTTTATTCAGTTATGCGATTCAAGGAAAATCCATTACTTCCCTCGTGAATATATGAATTTCATATATTCATCGTATCTGATTTATCATCACAGGTTTATTACGAATCAACTTAACGGCCTGCTCCCAGTTGGCTTGTTAGCTCAATTGGTGGAGCGCTGCACTAGTATCGCAGAGGTCAGTGGTTCGAATCCCGTACAGGCCTGATTTTTTTCAGGTCTGATTTTCGCTATTGCATAAATAGCGCTCTCTACTGCGAGGATCGTGCATCATACGTAATGCTGATAATATTCATATGTACTCCTCAGCATAAGTGTAGCGCAAGAGAACACGTTCATTACTATTTACAAGTGAATCATTTTAATAAAACGATTCAAAAAAAATTCAGTCAACCATCTACTTCGCATAACTGTTTATAACACCTCGTTTCCTGCGTCATTGTAACTGCACATATACGAATAAATCTTTCTGTAAAAGTAAGTAACTTAAAATCCTGATATTCAACAAAACTTCAGTAGCCTTAACGATATCTTAGGTTATCAGTTCTTGAGGTCATCTGTGATCTGTTACTTCATAAATGCACGGCAATAAAAAAATTTATTTGTTCATTATTATCCTGGGTGGAGAGAGGTAAAAACATGTAATAACAAAAACCCTTCTGTTTGGAGTCCAACACGTTTTCTAGCCTCTCACAGAAAAAAAAAAAAAAACACCCTTCCGTTACGCTTTAATTCAACCCTGCCTATAAATTTAACGAAATCGTCTGCGAGACTTCTCATGCAACAAATTGATTTCTAAGTAACATTTTACGCCAGCCGTTGGATACAACTACTCCAAAGGAATGCAACGCAAAAACAACAAGGTGGATCTTCTGGAATGTACAAAGCGACAGTTTGTAACAACATGATCAGTTTGTAACAACATGATCAGTTTGTAACGACATGATCAGTTTGTAACGACATGATCAGTTTGTAACGACATGATCAGTTTGTAACAACATGATCAGTTTGTAACAACATGACCAGTTTGTAACAACATGATCAGTTTGTAACAACATGATCAGTCTGTAACAACATGATCAGTTTGTAACAACATGATCTAAGCAAAAAGAAAACTGTTTGAAAACAATCATTATTGGCATCCCAGTTGACGCCAGCCTCACTGTCTTCGGGGTAAGAGCTATTTTGGTGGCCTGAAAGCTGTTGTCTAAAAGCTATAGGCATTTCCATTTACGCTTCATCCAGAAGGGACAGGAGCCATCCCAAGGCAATGTTTCAGTGATTGAAATTCGTTTCAAAAGAGTATGACGTATGTGGCCGTGCTGCCGTCTCTCCAGGTAGGGTCTGCCACCACCTTGGCTCGGCACATAGGGCAGGTACGCTCTCGGTCAAACCAAAGGGATATGCAATCCTCACAGAATATGTGCTGTTTGCATAGAAACAAAAAAGTTAACGAATTAAGAGTGAACATGGGGGGAAAAAAGCTACTTTGGGTTGGTTAACTGGAGGGAATTTCGATCAAAACCAAAGAAATCACTACAGCCAATGATGAGAACGAAGGATGTATCACAAGGAGCAAATCAGAACTCAAAGTGAAAACAAAGCGCAAGGAAACGTTTGCTTTAAGGTTTGAATCTGATTGGTTGAGAAACTGGAGTGAGTTTTCTGAACCAATCACAAAACAAAGTTATTTAAATCAAAACCAGTGGATTGGAGGTTACTGTCGACACTCACTTGAATATTACCATATTAGGAAAGGTTTGACCCCAACTACAAACAGTCTCTCATTCAGATTAACAGTTATCACTTATGCTGGTAATGCAGTACCTTGCATGCACGGAGCTTGATAGGATCCTTTAGTTCTTCCTGACAAATTGGACACGAGTTTCCTGCCTCAACCGTTTCTTCTTTAGTGGGGGGTGAACCATATTGCTACGCAAAAAATATTAGCAAACAAAAGTTGAAAGAAGGTGAGCCATGTTGTAAGGTAATACAAATGAACGCCAACAAACAAATTTTAAGAACATTTATCATTACAACAACAACGGTTAAAATAGGATGTTCTTTAGACCTCAAAGATCACACATTAACTTTCCCGCTATGGTACAAAATTTTCTAATTAAATTTCTGTGGCCTTTAAAATGTTTGTATTCAGACAGGAAACCTTCACATAGCATATTCTGCTGTTGCTTTCCACCTTCCTACTGGTTCTACATTGTACAATTCTGGATGACACCTTTATTGAATTAAGTTCTATCAAAATGGAACTGTGTAAATATGTTGAATGTCTCTTACCACATCGTGACCAAAAACTTTGCAAGCAGCATACACTTCTTGAATTTTGTTGACAATCATACGAGCCTGAATAAGATAAAACACATTCTTAAACCCCAAACATTGTACCAATCTGAGTAATTTGAGAGCAATCATTGCAGTAATGAACACAGCTTAAGCAGCGCCAAAATTTGTACTTTCGTGGGCCTGGAATCGAGCATAGTGATTGGTTTATTCTTCCGCTTCCGCTTCCGACTCCTACAATGCAGTTTTCACTAGATCGTAAGCGACGGAGTTATAGGCAGAATCGGTGTTCTGCTTCCGACTCCGTCGGTTTGATTTTCACTAGATTGTATTGCTCCACGCTTCTGATTACGACTCCGACTACGACTCCGTCGCAAGTGAAAACCAGCCTTAAGCAGCAGTGAAAATAAGGCCTGAAAAGAATTCAGGCCTATACGGGATTAGAACCCATGACCTCTGCGATACCTCTAATACTGTGCAACAATAAAATGAGTCTTGGTTTTGTTGTTGTCCTTTACCTAAGTTTCCCTACAATGTTTGAAAATCTGAAATACCTGTAACAACAATACAGGAGCTGCATTAATCCTTTACTCTCTAACATCCATACCTGTATTCTCCATACTGTTCTCTATACATTTAGTTTAATAATCAAAGCTTCTTGGTTTGTGATCATTTCCTTAATTCTCATAATTCCAATGGATAATTCATAAGTATTTCTGTCAGGAGAAAGTAGATGCTAGTCTCTCTTAAGGTTTAAGGGATTTTTAGAGTGTCTCATACAGCCCAACTGAGGCTGTGTATGCAACACTTTGTAAATTGTGTGGGCCAGTTATTCCTACCTTAAGTAGCAAGTACACTGTTGTTGCTATGACAGCAAAGTATTCGCCTCCATAATTGTATTCCGTGAAAAAGGCAAACCACAGTGGAATGGGTACCAGCATGCGGTACAAATGCGAGAAATTTTCTATCAACAGGTAGTACTTTCCCTACAAGTGAAATTGAACAACGAGAATCATGTCAACATGTCTCAAAAAGCTTTCTGCACAAGTACCATACTGTACAAGCTTTCCTTAATTCATGTTAAGCTCTGGAAGGTATAGTTCAATCGGAATGGAACAGAAAAGCTGACTTGAAAATGTTGCATGTGTACCACTCATAGGCCATATTGCCAAGATGTATAATTAACTGAAAACACTAAATGATGCCTTTCAAGTACTCTCTGAAGTCATCAAAATATATGTAAAAAGGACAGATTCTGATTGCTTTATTGATCCTCTAACAATAGAGAAAATTTGGGAACAAAATTCCACTTTGTAGGGGAGGTAGGGGGAGGGTAATATATGTAATATAGTTTATTTCTGACCACTTACAGCCTGAGGCTGAATTACAGGTACAGTTTAAGGTTGAGAACAGACGTCAGTATATCAGGCGCCTCTGGCAGCCGCTTCAGTCCATTGATCTCACCTTCTCACCTATCCCACTCCAGGGGAGGACATCCATCACACTGTAATCTTGTGTGTGGGAATTTAACATCTCCTACCCTGGAAATGGTTAGATATTCCAGTCTTCTCGGATAGGGACGAATAAATGGAGGTCCTGTCTCCTGCAGGGTTGGGGTAGGAGACGTTAATTTCCCACGTACGAGATTACTGTGTGATAGATGTCCTCCCCGGGGTGGGATGGTGGGTACAAAGGGGTTAGTTGTCAATTGGGACGAAAGTCCTGTTCCTTTCCCCTGCCACTCCGGTGGCGAATGGATTAAACTTAAACTTAAACTAAACTACCCCAACCCTGCAGGAGATGGGACTTCCATTTATTTGCCCCTATCTGAGAAGACTAGAATATCTAACCATTTCTTGATGTTATAGAAAGGTAGCAAATTCTTCTCAATTATTTTAAGACCTTGAGTGTTGATCCGGCTGGGGCGCGAACCCTCGACCTCCCACACAACAGTCCAGTGCTCTATCCATTGGGCTAACTGGGTAGCAGTCAAGGGGGTAGGGGGAGGTATAGGGGGAGGTAGGGGGAGGGGGAGAAAATCCTGCAGCATGGGCAGTATCGAGCAGCTCAGGTGTCATGGTGTTGATTTAAGTTATAATTGTTTAGCTTTACCTGAGAAGAGCACCTAAGAACTGGCTGACAATAATGATAAAATTCTACTTGAATACATTCATGATGCAAACTGGTATTTCAGATTACAGTTGTATGTAGCACATGAAATATTTGGGACAACTTATCCACACCTCTATGGCAAAACCATCATGCAAATGGACTCTTTGACAGTCTTTCTGTTAGTTATCAAATAAACCAGTAGTATTATCATGTGTCTTGATAAAATAATTACCCTTCGACGAAATGGGATGATCTTTCTGTGTTGAACAACAACCATGGATTTCAACGCCATTGTAATGAATCGAATCACAAAATCTATAAAAGGAAACATGTTATAATCATGAGCTGAGTTTTAAGAACTGAATTCCACCCGACACTAACTGTTCAAATGAACTTCAGCAACTTACCTGTTATACCCACACACCAAAACACTGTCCACACATCCATCCTACTGAAGAAAGGCTTCCTAAAAATTAAACTTCAGACAAAACCATCTTTTACTGTGAAGTACAGTTGATAAAGTGTATATCTCAAACCAAGACTTGTTACTATTGTTATCATTATTGAACACTCCAACTTTTCAAGATACATACAAATAAAATTAATGCATCTTACTTAAACAATCAATTCTTACCAGTTCTCTAAGTGTTGGTTGTAGAAAACATAATAAATAAAGAACACATTTCCGGACAGGAAAACGAAAGTCCACAATGATATACGGTTTAGTCGTCTGTCCTGAAAAATCAAAACACTCACATAAGGAGTAAATATGAAATAATTAATTCAGTGCTCCATTGTATTTCAATTCTTAAATTGCCATCTACTCTTCACCCTTTACTCCCTAGATCTCATTACTAAATTCTCTTTACTGTCTACTATACAATTCTTATGATGTGAGTTTCAAGAATTTGGTATTAGATTAACTCATAATCCCCTAATTGATATTTTTCTTTATTAAAAACTGTATCATTGGATAATGCAATTCAAGACTTTTTATTGGCTTAGCCATTATGGTGTATGAACCAATATACCATAATCTAATGTCTGTACATTTTAACATCCCATTTCTTCTTACAAAACAAAGTCGAGAAGATTTGTCTAATATCTTGGGAGCATTTTTTTTAATAAAACAATTATTTCACTTGCGCTTGTTGGATATGAGATGATTATAGCCAACTTGGTGCTATGTGCCTTGTTGGCTACTATCATCTCATACCCAATGCACACTTGTGGAATAATTTTTAATTATTCTCGTCACTAGTCTGCTTGACGTTGCATTGGTAATGTAATGAAAATTCTGTCTTGGTCACCTGAGGGAGTTAAAAGCTTAGAGACAGTAATACACTAACTGAGGATGTAATTTTTAAAGATCAGAAGAAGCACCTTTTAACTTACATTTAGATAGCTTCATGCTTTTTTACATAAAGTTTTAGAGTTGCTGTGTGTTCTTTACTACCCTTATCTGAAGCTATATTAATCACACTGTGGAGGCATGGTGGCCTCATGGTTAGTGCCCTTGACTCCAGATCGAGTGGTCCTGGTTCGTGCCCCGGCCGAGACATTGTATTGTGTTCTTAGGCAAGACACTTCACTCTCACAGTGCCTCTCTTCACCCAGGTGTATAAATGGGTACCGGCAGTTTAATGCTGGAGGTAACCCTGCGATGGACTAGCATCCCATCCAGGGGGAGCAGACATACTCCTAGTCGCTTCATGCTACAGAAACCGGAGTTAAGCACCGGCCTAATGGGCCACTAGGCTCGTAAACAGACTTTACCTTTTATATCAATCACACTGGATGTTAGCAAAAAAATGGTCTTTATCCATATTGACATACCCTCGTCTAAACATGGTAAGGAGGATGGAAGTGGAGCCGGTATGGGAGAATATTACATGACTCGGGCAGTCAGAGGGCCAATAACTAAAATCAACCAATCAAAATGCTCTATTGCCGATCAATATTCTCTCAGTATTGGACTGGGCACTGTCCCGAATGGTACCGCACTTGTGTCCCTTTGAACTTCAGTCGTATAATAAATCTCTAATTAAACAAGCTTGCTTGGGACCGTACTGGAAGAATATCGGCCCTCTGTCTTTTTTGTACGGACCAAGCGTAGTGAGGTCTGTACTGTCAAGACCTCAGGCCAATATTCTCCCAGTACAGCCCTCGCGCTTGGTTAATAAGATATATATATTAGAGACACATATACAAACAACAAACACAACAAACCTTGATGACTCCCAGTCACCAAAGTACAACGATTTCCATTCGAGTAAGGAGCCATTCTTGAGATTTGGTTACGATAGGAAAAGAGGAAGGTTGCCCGTGAAAACATAATGATTTTATGGTCAAAACTCTGTCACCGAACTTACTTGCCCCTCACCCAAATGATAATTGTAGTAACTGTACTGAACCCTAAATAAATCTGCCGATAACACCGCTAAGTCAATGACAGAAGTTAAAATTAAAAACGAAACCTACACGTTTATTTTCAGGCTTTACCTTTAAAGACACTTGTCTTTTGACAGTGCTATTGGCATGAAGAAATGTCCCACATAAGCCGATGAACACCAGAATACCTTCAATTAGAGAAATCAACGATTAACACCTTTCAAGACATTTTCTGATTATGTCAGTAACCAAAATTCGATACGCAAAGAAAATTCAATACACCACTTGATGCAACAGAATAACAAAAAAGTCTAAATCACCAACCTAGTCGATGATCCCACATGATTCTACTCAGAAGTAAAAGCACAAACGGAAGGCTTTTTTCCAACCACGAAATTGTTCCTTGAAATTCTACTCTGTCGCCTGCAGCACGGCCACTGCCGTTACCAGAAGAATTGGAGTTTCCCGGCGCCATGTTTGCATCGCCATGTTCAGCGTCTGCTTCACTCGAATTTCCAGAATTTATGTTAACAGCGGTGAAATTGGACATCCTGTTCGTTCCTGTGTCTTCTTCATCATTCGCGTCTCTAAGAACCTCTGCTATGTTCACGTAAGATGAGGGAGAAAGAGGAGAGAGGGGTGAACTAGCAGACGATCGAGATCCTGGACTGCGATGACCGAAACTGGGTACAAACTCTCGAATAACAGACCTGATTGGGTTCAAAGGCGCTAGAGTGATTTGTCCATTCCCTGAAGTGTATGACCATGAAGCTGACCGAGAATGGCTTCTTTGATGAAAGGTAGACGGTGCTCTTGAACTGGGAGAGTACGCATTGTGATCCGCCGCCATGTTTTGATGTGACGAGTGTTTCTTGTGCACATTTCACATTGTCTCAAAATAAGGGTATTTTTCCCACTGAAAAGACCGCTGGTTACTAGATCTCTCCACACCCTCAGCTTCTGTTGCCAAGACACGCCGGGGTTGCTAGTGCCTCCAAACGTTTCTTTCTCCAGCAAATAATAGTCACTATCTTTAAAAAGGGGATGAAATTAGATAGGTGCATTTCTCCAGCATTTTCCAATGAAGTTAATAAGATAGCTTTTTTAAAAGCTTTTTTACGTAGTTCATCATGAACTAGTACCAAATGAAAACTATTCAAACTTCACTCTATCTCGTTTGTTATTTCCTTATGTCATCCGTGAATGATATACCATAAACATACGTATGTCTCCTGTATATATCTCTCCAAACTCTTAGGGCCAAAGAGGAACATTTCTAAATTTCTGAGGGGACGGTATTTCTTTCTTTTTCGAGAACTGTTTACACCGTAATGACAGAAATTGGAATAGCACTCCTTCGAGTCGAGTTTACATTCAGGCGGATCACTGCTTTCGTTGCTCTTAAAACGTGCCGCATTGAAAGTTGAGAGTTAGAGCTGCCTTTTACTTTTATATTTAGTATTTATATACATAAATTTATATCAATCGACCAAGGACAGTACTCTTCAACTATCACGCGATAGAAATCGTATACTCTCTTTGTCAAGTTGACACTTTAAACCCTGTGAGTGATAACTGGGACGGATCCAGGGGTAGTTCGGGTGCTTCGATTGAACCCCCTAAATTTTCCCTAAAAATGCTGGAAATCATGTTTCCAAAGACCTAATTTTCAAAATCTCCCGGGGGAGCATGCCCTCGGACAATTCTCCGAACCCCCCTTGGCTTAAGCCTGGATCCGCCCCTCGATAACCATCTAATTTCTCATTTCAATATGAAACCTGAATCAAACATGAAAGTCATGAGAACAAAGGAAATGATCGCGCAGTCCAGACGCTCTTGACTATTAAACAAATTCTCCTTGTAATTACCACAGGAAACGTGTAGAGAACAGTATGGAGAACCTTCAAAATGATAATAAGGCGTAAAGGGTTAAGATTTGAGTGC
This sequence comes from Stylophora pistillata, assembly GCF_964205215.1. NCBI lineage: Eukaryota > Metazoa > Cnidaria > Anthozoa > Scleractinia > Pocilloporidae > Stylophora > Stylophora pistillata. The sequence continues at coordinate 22,779,262 of NC_142531.1, read as the reverse complement.
AATTTAAACTCCTTAAAAAGATTTTCGTTGGATTTCAAGCTGCCATGTACCTGTACAATATTACAGATGACCGAAAAAGTAAGTAAGAGCAACTGAGAACATTGCAGAAGGGTCACAAGCGTGTGATGGCATTGATGAGTGATGTGTAATTGCGTAGTTTGTGCAAGTGAGTCACTGGTGTATGTATGGTGCGTGATGTGTGTAAGTGAGACACTGATGTATGGTATGTGATGTGTGCAAGTAAGTCAATGATATATGGTGCGTGATGTATGCAAGTGAGTTAATGATCTATGGCACGTGTTGTGTGCAAGTGAGTCAATGATATATAGCACGTGATGTGAGTCAATGATATTTGGCACGTGATGTATACAAGTGAGTCAATGATTTACGGCAAGTGAGTCAATGATATACGGTAGGTGGTGTGTGCATGTGATTTAATGATGTATGGCAAGTGATATATGCAAGTGGGTCAACGATATTTGGTGGGTGTATGTGTGCAAGTGAGTCACTGATGTATGGTATGTGATGTGTGCATGTAAGTCAATGATATATGGTGCGTGATGTGTGCAAGGGAGTCAATGATATATGGCACGTAATGTATGCAAGTGAGTCAATGATTTATGGCACGTGATGTGTGCAAGTGAGTCAATGATACTGATGGTAGGTGGTGTGTGCAAGGGGGCAATGATGTATGGCACGTGATATGTGCAAATGGGTCAATGATATTTGGTAGATATTTCATAGATCATGGGAGAGGACCAATCAGAATGCGTATAGAATTAGGAATTGTGTATGAAACAAGCAAGTTTACTAGAGAAGAGGAAGAACGACATGGCTAAGTTTATTTATTTTCTTGCAGAATACAAAGAGATGTATCTTCTAATCGATCAAAACTTTTATTTAATTATTCCTGCCCTATCATTGAAAACATGTTTAACAAAACTTGATAATTTATTACTAGAGGTACCACAGCTTAAGCATTTTGAAATATCGTAAAGAAATCACTGTGTCATTGTGGGACTTAACATTTCACTGAGTTGAGGTGAAATTGGAAAAGAGATACGAATTTCCTATAAGAAGCTTTCTTTATCCTTCGTGCCACGAGTCGAGAGTGCAATCATAACAGCCTACTGCTTTGGGCAGCTTTCATATTCTGAAAAGACAAGAAAATAAAAAAAATATTTCAACATTTGTCTTGATGTTGTAAAAAAAAACTAAAACCACGTAAAATGTTCTAAATTGATTTTGTCGCCTGCATTTACCCATGATCACACGTACATGACAAAAAAAACGTTGTGAAAAAACGTAGAAATCTAGATTTCTTTTTTTTACTGATCACTTGTAGGGAAATATAGTTGATCTTTCGCCATTTCCCACCTCCCATCTCCCTTATCAGTACAAGAGTTGCACAAGTTTTACCACGTTCCACTTCTTGTTGAATTTTTTCTACAACCATCATTTATGTCCCTCTCTTCCCCCATTCCAATGTTGCCTGATGTTGATAAAATTTTCTCTAATTTCAGACAACTTAGCTTGGGAAGAGGAGGAGTGGGGACCTTCAAGTGAGTCATTAAAGATTAAATGCAAGATTTCTATTCTTTGTGTTGAGTGGAGGGTTGTCGACTACCTGGTTAGAGAAGAGTGCCAATTATATTTGCCTCTCATTGTAGATCCGTATCCGAACAGAGCGCGTCTTAGAGATAAGTGTAATAAGTATGCCGATGTGTGCAACTAAACCCGGAAATGGTGTTCTACGCAAGGTGAATGTTGAAATGTTATCCAGGTAGCTATAAAATAGCGTCTCACTCAGACGATTTCCCTTACTCATCTGAGCGCAAGTTGGAAAAGCCATATCCGTGCCTCGTTACCCTTTATTTCTCTCAAGCAGTTTTCAACCGAACGAATAAAGGCTGATAGTTTCGAAAGAAACTGTTTGGGGCTGCGTCGGCGGGAGTAACGAAATAATTTGGATATAACAACAAAGTTGAAATGGTAAATTGGCCACCGTAACGATTACAAAAGCTGACGTTTCGAGCGTTAGCCCTTCGTCGGAGCGAATAGAGGAATTGTGGGTTGTGTGTGCTTTTAAAGGCAGAAAATGGAGCGACGTTATTAGTGGGAACATGGCAACGAGAAAAACAAGAATAAATCAGTGGAATGAAAAGCGTTCGTTGATCCCTGTGGGATTTAGACAGCAGGTTTGAAAGATGAGCTTTTGTTCAAGATTTTTACGGCTTTCCGTGCTATCTAAGTGTAAGGAAAGACCGCAGATTGCCATGTGTTGCTTAGAATGATTAGGTAAATTAAAATGTCTAGCGACTGGTTTCGATGTGTCCTTGTCATTCCTTTCCACGTCTCGAAGGTGATCTCGGAATCGGTCACCTAGTCTTCTGCCTGTTTCGCTGATGTATATCTTTTTGCAATAAGTGCAAGTTATGCAATAGATTACATTGGCGGAGGTGCACGTGAAGTGATCGGTGATCTTAATGGATCGTTTAGGTCCCGATATTTTATCAGTGTTGCGAATAAAAGGACACGTTTTGCATCGTGCACGAGCGCATTTAAAAGTGCCTGGTTGGTCATTAGTCTGAAAAGAACTTCTGACCAAAAAATTGCCTATGCTTTTGTCGCGTTTGAATGAAATGAGCGGAGGCTGCGAAAGGATAGTGCTTGTCTCTGGATCGTTTTGAAGTAATTTAAAGTTTTTAAGAATGATGGATTTGACTGAGTGGTTGTGAGGGTGAAACGTGAGAGTGAATGGAATGCGGTCGGAATCTTCCTTACGGGACCTTTGTACCGCTGAATGTCGATCAATAAGTTGGGCGCGGTGGTAACCCGCTTGAACGACAGAAACAGGGTAACCACGCTTACCGAAAAACTGGCACATCGGCTCTGATTTGTGGTGGAAATCTGAGTCATCACTACATAAACGACGAGGTCTTTGAAACTGAGAAAAAGGAATGGAATTCTTAACGTGAAATGGATGCGAAGACGAATAGAACAAGTAATTTTGCGAGTCTGTAGGTTTGTAATACACACTAGTGCATAAACCGTTACCTTCGATTGAAACTTTGATGTCTAAAAAGGATAAAGAATTGTCAAAAATTTCCCAGGTATATTTCAGAGCCGGGTGAAAAGAATTGACTGCGGTTATGAATTGAGTGAGCTACTCTCTGGTAGAGGAGGTAGCGCCGATACAATCGAGAGTTCAGGTCTGGACCCGTTGTATTGGCTGAAAAATTGATGTTCGACAAAACCTACAAAAAGATTGGCATAGCTAGGTCCCATTTTGGTGCCCATGGTTACACCACTGGTTTATTTGAAGAAATTATTTCCGAATGAAAAACAATTGAGTGTGAGCACTAGTTCGGCTAATCGTAGCGGTGTTTCAGATTTAGGTTCCTTATCAGTGCGTTGATTTAAAAAATGTTTAAGGGCCAGAAGGCCTTCGCCATTAGGAATGACAGTGTAAAGAGAAGTAATATCCATGGTGAAAAGAAGTTTGTTTTGGCCAAGGAAATTAAAGTCTCGAAAAATTTCAAGAGCGTGTTGGCTGTCTTTAATGACAAGAGCACATCGAAACCAGTCGCTAGACATTTTAATTTACCTAATCATTCTGAGCAACACATGGCAATCTGCGGTCTTTCCTTACACTTAGGTAGCACGGAAAGCCGTAAAAATCTTGAACAAAAGCTCATCTTTCAAACTGGCAGTCTAAATCCCACAGGGATCAACGAACGCTTTTCATTCCACTAATTTATTCTTGTTTTTCTCGTTGCCATGTTCCCACCAATAACGTCGCTCCATTTTCTGCCTTTAAAAGCACACACAACCCACAATTCCTCTATTCGCTCCGACGAAGGGCTAACGCTCGAAACGTCAGCTTTTGTAATCATTACGGTGGCCAATTTACCATTTCAACTTTGTTGATATATCCAAGTTCTCAACCGAGTCTCAAAAGTGATCCCAGATTGGCTTGGTTTTACTTTTCTTTGCTCCGTGATTGGTTCAGAGAACTCGTACCACTTTCTAAACCAATCAGGTTCAAAACTAAAACCAATCTTGATTTGGTCGCCCGCGTTTTTTTCCCGCGCTTTAAGCAGCTTGGTTGTTTATACCGAAGCCTAATATTTCCTTTCCAGTGTTTGGCTGTTACTTTATGCTATTGGAACATCCAATGAGGTTCACGAAGGTCACTTATTGCAAGAAATGCTAGTTGAGACTCCATATAATTGTTACCAAAGTCATATGTGTTGGTACTTACCAAGGTCCCAATGGTTGAAAGACATTCTGACTGAATTGTCCAAGGATGTTTCCCTGTGGATAATAACGAGCCACTATATAGGTTTGAATTTGGCCCGACATATCTGGTCCTGTTGTGGCAAGACCCGCTCCAACACTTGTGGTCCCATTCCAAACAACCTAAAAAAAAGAAACGAAACAAACGAGCAAAGAAATCACATGTCATCATTAAAAAATAAAATGAAAAATGGGAGTCACTGCTATTTACATCAAGCTATCAATACCAAAAGCTATAAATAAGGATGTCTTTGATAGAGTATCCCTGTTTTGGTACGTAGCTATCATTTCCAAATGATTATCATAAATTTTTTAAACATTTCCATATGTACTTTATTTTTTATTTGTTGTTATTGTCATCAGGACTGAGTCATTACTGAAAACCTTCACAGAAGAGCTTGGTTCATTTAATTCTTCCAATTTGTTTCAGAGAAGAGAAAATATAGCATAAATCAAGCTTATATCAAAGCTTATATCAAGAAAGGCCGCGGTTGGTCAGTGATAAATGCACTTGTATACGAGGTGTGATCGTTTGTCTCATGATTTGATCTCTTCCATTGTGAATCGGAATGTTTCGACTGCATCTTGCGAGTCTTCTTCAGGCCAGAAGGTCGACCCCTCGGACTCATTAATTCCCAAGCGCGAAGCGCGCAACAGGTCCTGTAATTTACAGTACGGACCGAGAAAACGAGGTTAAATTGTCACTGGTCATATTTCATGGGTTCAAACAGGAAGAAAAAAGATACCAACTTAAACAAAACTTTTTTCAATTTATTGGGGCTGCACAGTGAAAAGCGGCTCGCTAAATTTACCAATCATAGCGCAGGTATTAACTGAGGGATATGATAAAAGTACTTATTTCTTTTTGAAACTTTGAGATAGAAACCTGTGTGAAGTGACCAGCTCCCTGGTCGAAAAATTCCTGGGGCGTTGTTGGTGGGTTCTGAAAGTCATAGAGGTCCACCTCACTGTACCTACGAGTAGATTGGAAAAATAAGTTAACAGGGGTAGCAGTGCAACGAAAGACAGCATAGAGCTCTGAACACATTCTTATTCAGCGAATACTCTGCCTAAACGTATAAACAGTGTGAGTATAATTACCTCTTTCTAGAAGAGATAGCAAAAGAAAAAAAAAGCAAAGGATCGAAATAATATTTTTGAGAAGTTTGGTGAGAAATCGTTGTTGGGAATTACTTTACTGGTTGTTACTGTCGCGACAGCGTGCTTGTGTTATCTAAGCCTCACTAACTACTTGTAAGATTTTCCAGCGCGCTTTGAATGGTGCGTCATCTTGCAACAACTTACCATGATTCCACAGCATCTCCACATGTGGCTTGAACTTGTCCTGCCCTCCAGTACAGATTTTCCCCTTCGTTAATATCCTGTGCGTGCTCAAAAGAATTATTTGAACGCAAGTATTCTGCCCATTCCTGCGCGTGTTGAGCCAGCGTAGAATTCCAGACCAGCGGTGCTGCCCCGTGAAGAGCACGCTTGTCATTATGAGCTTGCAGACAGGCATCTTTTTCATAAGTCAAAATATAGATTTGACGATTTTTCTTAATATCAATCACAAAATTGTAAGAGCCATCAGACTGAATTAGGATTACACAGAGCTAATGCTATGTATTGATAGACCACGACTGCACTGACGCAAGAAGGAAAATGCTTGTTGGTAATTGACTCTCTCTTCGCAGAATTATCTGATTAGTTACTCAAAACACACAAAAAGGTTTTGCTTGAGCTTTGACCAAAGCTATGATTTTACATTTTAAGGAAAAGCATGAAATGTTTTGAAGACAGAGTCTGCAGTGTGCCGCACCACCATTTTTACGTATTTTTATGATCGTGTTAGAGGTAAGAATGATATCATAAGCGTGACCAGAAACAAAAAAAAAAACAAACAAATAGGCAAATCGCCATATACCTGCTGCAACTGAAGGGAGAGCTGTCGTAGTTTGGGTCGCGGGTGCCATGGTCGTGGTCGCCTCTGTGGTTTGTTCCATTGTCGTGGTGGCCTCAGTCGTCGGTGCCATAGTCGTGGTGGCCTCAGTCGTTGGTGCCATGGTCGTGGTGGCTTCAGTCGTTGGTGCCATTGTCGTGGCAGCTTTTGTTGTTGGTGCCATGGTCGTGGTAGCCTCAGTCGTTGGTGCCACGGTCGTGGTAGCCTCCGTTGTTGGCGCCATGGTTGTGGTTGCTTCGGTCGTTGGTTCCATGGTTGTGGTAACTTCCGTCGTTGGTGCCATGGTCGTTGCGGCCTCAGTCGTTGGTGCCATGGTCGTGGTAGCCTCAGTCGTTGCTGCCATGGTTGTGGTAGCTTCAGTTGTCGGTTCCATAGTCGTGGTAACTTCTGTCGTTGGTGCCATGGTCGTGGTGACCTCAGTCGTTGGTGCTATGGTCGTGGTCACCTCAGTCGTTGGTGCCATGGTCGTGGTCGCCTCAGTCGTTGGTGCCATGGTCGTGGTAGCTTCAGTTGTCGGTGCCATAGTCGTGGTAGCTTCTGTCGTCGGTGCCATGGTCGTGGTGACTTCAGTCGTTGGTGCCATGGTCGTGGTCGCCTCAGTCGTTAATGCCATTGTTGTGGTAGCTTCAGTTGTCGGTGCCATGGTCGTGGTAGCTTCTGTCGTTGGTGCCATGGTCGTGGTCACCTCAGTCGTTGGTGCCATGGTCGTGGTAGCTTCAGTTGTCGGTTCCATAGTCGTGGTAGCTTCTGTCGTCGGTGCCATGGTCGTGGTGACTTCAGTCGTTGGTGCCATGGTCGTGGTCGCCTCAGTCGTTAATGCCATTGTTGTGGTAGCTTCAGTTGTCGGTGCCATGGTCGTGGTAGCTTCTGTCGTTGGTGCCATGGTCGTGGTGGCCTCAGTTGTTGGTGCCATGGTCGTGGTAGCCTCAGTCGTTGGTGCCATGGTTGTGGCAGCCTCAGTCGTTGGTGCCATGGTTGTGGTAGCTTCAGTTGTCGGTTTCATGGTCGTAGTAGCTTCTGTCGTTGGTGCCATGGTTGTAGTGGCCTCAGTCGTTGGTGCCATGGTCGTGGTAGCCTCAGTCGTTGGTGCCATGGTTGTAGTGGTGTCGGTCGTTGGCGCTCTGGTCGTAGTGGGCTCAGTTGTTGGCGGCATGGTTGTTGTGGCTTATCATATGTAGATTAAAAGAATACAGAGAAACAAAAACTTTATGATCAATTTTAGTTTAGAAGTAGTGCCTAACAAGTTGACGTGAAAAGAGGCAAAGAAGTGATTTAATTATTTTAGGCAAAAAAAAAACCTGTATGCTAGCTACCCCTTGCGAATTGGCAAAAACCTGGGCAGGTGTTGTGTATGTGTTCTTATATTATTGCAGGACAATTGTCACAGGTTCCCTTTGAAACTTCAGAAAAATAACCATTTTATAACTAAAACAAGTCAGAAAAACGGAAAGCTTGGTAAATTTGCACATCTCGTGCATAACTTTGGAGTAATTATACTAATTGGCAGTACACCCGTTTTGTTGTTTTTTTAACTTATTCTTTAAAATGAAGTCCAAGGAATGCTAGTAAAATCGAACTCCGTATTGCCACTTCGGATCATTTGCCTCTTCTAAGTTGAACGACAATAAATTAAATTTTTCAACTTACGGATACAATTTTGACATGTTGCGTTGCAGTTTACGACCATAAAATCAAGTAAAAAGCTGTCAGGCCCACAGAGACCCAAAACCCGATATGCTTCGCAGCTTTCAAACGTGTCTGGAAGGCATACTGAAAAATGAAAGAACCAATTTGTTAAAGTTGTCGTTCCTCACGCACTTGCGTGTGAAATGTACAATAACAATACTTGTCGAAAGGTCACGCCACAAGGATAGCTTCCTGTATTCATGTATGTGGCCCAGCCAGGGTCGAGATTCGTCCCGTGGAAGATGATACGTGACAGTCTTAGATTTGGGATTCCACATTGTGTATAGTAATAGTAATAGTAATCAAAGTTTAATGTCTTTACGTGGGGCATGGTTACCCATATTGCCCGAGCCAGAGGCTTATGTATGAAACGCAAGACAACAACCCACCCATCCCACCCCAGGGGAGGACATCCATCACATAGTAATCTCGTGAGTGGGAAATTAACGTCTCCTACCCCTAACCCTGCAGGAGACGGGACCTCCACTTATTCGTCCCTATCTGAGAAGACTAGAATATCTAAACCATTTCTTGATGTTATAGAAAGGCAGCATATTCTTCTCAATTATTTTAAGACCTTGAGTGTTGGTCCGGCCGGGGCTCGAACCCTCGACCTCCCGCACATCAGTCCAGCGCTTTATCCATTGAGCTAACGGGGAGGCGGTATATTCTGAACCCCAGGTGCTTAAGTCCAGATTCCACCCTACTGGATTCTGAATTCCAAAAGGCTGGATCTCATTTTGTATTTTCTCGCGCGCAAGAAACCTTGGTCTTGGTGCCTTGTAACTCACGAGGAATAATCAAGAGAGGGAGAGAGGGAGAGAGGGGGGAGAAGGAGAGAGAAAGAGAAAAAAATTGTTTGCTGTGTATGTGAGATAAGGATATGGCTCCTTTATTACTCGAGAGACTCTCAACTGACAAGAGCAGAGTTTGTTTTGTTCTTTGTAAATAAAAGACTCACTTGGTGGAGCAGTGGTCGCTGGTGCGGTGGTGGTCGGTGGTGGAGTAGTGGTTGGTGGCGGAACTGAAACAAATGCAAGCGATCAAACGTTTAAGTCTAAGTGTCAAGACCTTTCATAAAAAAATCACTTTAGCTTGCAAATTTTAATGTTTAGGACATGACGTAAAAAGATTAGATTGAATGTAGTAATGTATTTGGGTACAAGGGCTGTAGACCGTTTTGAAACATTAGGAAGTGTTCACTGTTGTTCAAGAAGCCATTTGAATACCCCTCCCAAAACCTCTTCACACCGCTAAAGCTTCCCAAAGTGTCCTCTACATAGTTCCTTGCAGTGCATGCCTTGTGTGTCTGCAAAACATTTTAGACAATGGGTCACGAAGGAGGCAATGGTTCAAGAATGTAGTAAGACGTATCATTTCGCCAAATGTGCTCTTGATCATGATGTTGAATTTTTTTAAGAAAAATTCATGTAGTGATATAGTTTGAACCTAAGGGTGGGAGTGTAAGTCCCCCAAAATATTCGTTCGGAGGGAGGAGGGGGGCTGGAGGCTCTATTGGCCCGGCTGCTTATACCTTGTATCTGTGCTTCTACCTATGCTGATACCTGTGTTAAATACAAATTTACTCACATACGACTCTAAACCCCAGCTGGATTCGCGATTAATTGTTCAAGCTTGCAATTATAAACATCCAACTGGTCTGTCTCCTCATAGTTAGCTGATGTAGGATAAGTGCTCTCTTACTATGTTACATAACATTTGTCAAAAGTGAGATCGAATAATGGTAACTTTGGTGCACTAAGCTCAGAATGCCTCAATGTGAAAATGCATTGGTTTATTAAAGCCGCTTCCTTTTCCACTTACGTTGACAAAATCCACAAGAGAAGAAGCAATTCTGAGTTGCAAAGTCGAACAAACCGGATTCTGGATCGCAGATGCCAAGCTCCAGAAGAGCCTCACAGCTGGCAAACTGGTCAAGTTGACTAGGGGTACATACTGAAGAGAGAGAAGTAAGATTCAAATGATCAGTAGAAGCAATACACTTTTCATTGCAATTTCTTAAAGTACCTTTAATTGGATAAGAATTTCAGAGCAGAGCGCATTAAAACGCACAACGTTTCGATGTCTTCATAGTATCATTGCTAAGTGAGAGACAGCAAAAGTCTGACCCACTAATTCAAGTGTTAGGGTTAACCCTAACTCAGGAATAATAAATGTACTCATATAATAATATAGACTATCATAAAAAGGGGGATTGCTTGTTATTGACTGTAACTATGCTGTTGATAATGATTAAATATTCTACCTGATTTCTATTATGAATTGTTGTTATGGTGGTTAGAATTACGAGATCTTGTTGATCGTGATGGCGACTATAAATATATTATGTGGAACAGCAGAGAAATTAAGATTGGCGGTAAAAGTGTGTTTTATAAACGATATTTATCAAAAGATATTAAGTATACTAAAGATCTACTTTATGATAAGAGATATTGACTCCTTTAACATTTTTTAAGGAAAAAAGTCTTTTCATTTTAATTTTTTGACTCGGACAGGATTGAGACATGCAGAGCCATTGAATCTACGTGCACATCTACCTTCTTTTACCGCCATTCTTGATCCGGAAAACTTTAACTGCCGTGACTATTAGAGCTTTCTGATAAAGTTTAAGAGCGTCTCTCTGTAATTTCCGACCACTTGAAATTGGTTCAAAAATAAATCTTGCCTTAAACTTTGCATGTGGATAAAGAAACCATTGCCTATCATCGGAACAAAAGTGATTTCCCTCAGATTTCAAAAGTTTTTTATTTTTGAACAATTTTTCGCACGTAGGTCGAATCGTGAAATAGAAATCATTTGTTTACACAAAATGAGCAATCTTTGTTAGGATCTCACGCTGTCAAAAATGATTCAATACGAGAGATATTCTGGAATACAACAGTACAGTTTAATCCATCAACTTTCCAAGTGTGATCACAAAGGTACAGTATCGTGATAAATGTAAACACTGTCGTCTCGTCAAATATGCCACTACTTGACTAAGCGGAAAAGTGGTACTTTTTAATTTGCGATTTCTCCGTACTGGGACAAAACTAGATATCAGGAGTTGCACACACTCAACAACCGTGCATGGGAGCATCATATTCCGTAAAAATATCCATGGCTATTATCGCAGGAAAAAAATAAAGCGAAGTGGAAATGTGAGGTTTTCACATACCTGTATGGCGCTGCTTTCGGTAATTTGCATTCGTAATTATCCACAATAAATCACAAAATAATCGCAAATGAACAACTCAGTGCACTTACTAATACTGTAGAATGTCTGTAAGTCAGGTTTTACTGTCCTAAGGTCCAAGGATTCCAAGCATTACTTTCCGAGTGATATTACAGAGACACGCTCTTAAGTATGAAAAGCCAGAGAAATGGGCCAATATAGCAGAAGAATTGATCTGGAAGATAACTGTATTTCAGAAGCCTTTTTGTTTCCCATAAGAGTTTCTAGCGAGCCGTACTTAAGATCTTTTCAATATAAGTACTAAACTCCATTCTTTTTACTGGTGATATCTTTTTTTAAAATAGGCTATATTCCAAGCCCAAACTGTTCCTTTTGTCAAGATACCAAAGAAAATAGAAACCATGTATTATTTACTTGCCCCTTTTCTTACTCTTTTTGAATGGATGTTATTGCCAACATTTTGAATAATATTAGTAGTTACAGATGTCTCTTACTAAGTGATGTTGTCATTGCAAACTTGAAGGAGGAATGGATCTTGTCAATAGTTCTTTTTACAGTTGTGGGCTTGGTGGCCTAGCCTTTGAACAGGAGTGAGGCTATAAAGGGTGACGCTGTTGTGATATAGACCTGTATCTAGTTAGCATGATAAACAAAGAAATTTGCATTTGAAAAGTGGCAACATCTCTTTCATAACAAGGTCACCCTTAGCCTCACTCCTGTTCAAAGGTTTGGCCACCAAGCTCATAGCTGTAAAAAGGACTATTATGTACTAATTCTTGGTAAAAGCTATTTATGGAGTTGTAGGCATAAAGATATTAAACCGTCGATTAGTCCCTTTAAGAGAATTCTTGAAAACAAATACGAAACTGAAAAATATATTGCTTTCAAACTAATAGAATTATCTCTTTCCGTAATAAGTGGAAATCCTACGACGAATTGTCTTTAAGTGGCGATACTTAATTCTTTAACTTTTAGTTAACTATATGGAACTACCTTGAAGTAACTTAATTCATAACATATACATAACATAAAACATACAATTAATTTAATTACTGGTAATAAGTAATTTTTCATTTCTGGTTAATTATGGAGTGTTTATCTTGTAAGTAATTTAATAAGAAAATATACAAAACTTTGTATGTAAGAAGTTTAATAAGTACACACATATATATTGAAAAAAAAATGTAATATAGGAATAACTTTTGAAGAATACTTTAAAAAAAAAAAAAAGAAATTGCTTGGATCGAACTTACAAAAAAGTTCGTAAGTTTTGGACAGTGTCGGCGATGGAGTAGCTAAAAGTGGTAGAAGACAGTCAAACTGAAGAAAATGAAGGAAACATAAACGATTCTCTTTATTGTGCCACAAACACAGTTGGCTTTCTTACCCGTCTCTCGAAATAAACAAGTAATCCTTTTCTTTTGATAGAAAAAGAAATCTTTTTGCTATATAATAAATCCTTTATTGACCAAACTTTTTCAATTGATCTAGATGACTGGGTAAAAGCCTCGTTCCTTTTTTGTCATTTGTATGGACGTCGACTTCGTAACGACCAATATCCAGCCATATTGACCTCACGCTTAGTCAATAACGCATAGATAGCAGGTCACTACCCATTTACTTTTTGACATGAATATTGGATAATTGACCCTGAAACTTTGCTATCATTATAATAGCTAGCTGTTTTTATTAATTTTCGCTCGACAATGGTATGATGGGGATATCGAAACGTTGTGCCTTTTTAAAAAATGTTTAGTGTACGTATAAATATAATTCTATGCCTTACTTGGTAGTGTAGGGTCTGGCGGCTCTACGGTAGTTACTGAAAAACAAGAAACATGTAATAATAATAATAATAAAAAAACATTTAACTCTATATATCGGAGAACATGGTGATATCACGTGATTTGAGAACCACGTTCAAGCAGCCAAAGTTCTCTTTTTATAATAGGCCTTAAGGGAAGGGGGGAGAGATGTTGTCGAATCGCTTTGCTTTTTCTCACTCCTCGTTTTAACTTGAATGTTCTGTGAGTGTTTATTTATTGTATTTTTTATTGGAAAGGGATTGATAACGGAGTTATAATTTTATTTGAGATGGGCCAGCCCAACCAATTACATGGCTGCTACTCGTTATGAAACATTCGCTTACAAATATCTGAGCTTGTAACCAGAGAGAGGATTAGGAGTGGAGGTGGGGTGGGGGGATTCAGAAGGATTTTACGATATTTGTTGAAAAGGTTTACTGATGAAGCTCGCATAGTTAACATCTCTTGAGCAACTTACATTGTCGCTTCGCTCTGAATTCCGCTGGCAATGGGTTAGCATAGCAGGCAACAAGAAACGTGACAAGAAAAAAGGCTGTAAGGGCGTACATTTTTCTGAAAAAGAGAACAAGAAAACCTTTAGAATTACTGCTCATATTAGGAAAAAAATATCTTCAGGAGAGAAAATTGCACCTTGAGACACCTGAGTCAAGGAATATTTAATCTTAGTTGTTTTGGCTTTGTTTTGCATAAGATTGCTCTAAAGCCAGGTATATTCTACACTACGTGTTCGTGGGCAAATTACAGTTGGAGGGTCTTCCATGTTAAATACTATACAAACTGACAGCCCATTAAAACTTTCCATATTAAATAAATTATGAACATTTAATCATTTACATAATTTTACAAACAAAAAAATCTTTGTTATGTTGGCTAACGTACAAGCCCATGTTGTTTTCTGTTCAAGTTTAAAGCATGTAAATATTTATCTCTCAAGAAAATATTAGTTTACATCCTTCTCTAATATTGGAGAACCTTCGGGACAAAAGATGCTGCGAAAAAATTACGGACTTCATCTTTTTCATTTCGCCTATGCCACTAAAATAAGGTTGTATAACTCACTAACAGGACGGTACGTACAACTCACGACTGAGTTTTATTGATGAATGGGACCCAAAAAGCTGTTTTAATTTTTAATGATATGATTTCCATGAAATATTGAACCACGTTAGTTTAAACTCGATTATATTAATGTTAAGCTAGCTGAGAACAAGCACGTTTAATTCTAGAAATTTTTTGGCTGATTTCAAATTTCTCAACCATATTTTCACTAACCAAAACATCAAATGGTTGGCAGATACTGTTTTAAAGTAAGAAGCTTTGTTATCGTCAGAAATTTTTATATCTGATCGAGTGTATTGTACTGGCGGTAAGTAAAAATTGACTTATGATCCATGAACCTTTCTTTATTTTTTTTTTTCAGCCATAAAAATCTTAAGGTTCAGTTTGATGCATCACACCGAGTCACGATTCTACGCTTAGACCTTGCATTCTGTTATCATAACGGTCCGAAGTTGTTTATGTGTTTTCTATTTACATACTTCAAATGCTGAAGATCACAACATCAAATCGAAATGAACCTTTTAGTTTCACCTAAGTTACCTTAACATAACCCTACAATGATTGTGCTGTGTTGGAAACAGGGCTAGGCTAACATTTTTTTATAAATCAAGTGTAATCAGTTCATCAGAAATAGTCTCTGTTGGACAAAATAAAAGAAAATACCTATCTAAAACTTACCTTTAAGTAAAGTCCACTTAAAAGACCTTTCTCTCTGGGAAGGTGTCATTGAATGCCAATACCTCAAGGCTATATGAGATTCATAACATCTAATTAATATCAGCAACAGATACCTTAGACATCACGTCGGCGCTTCTAAAAAATTTCGTCGGTAAATATTAAATATTGTACAAGGCTACCTCAAAGTGAAAAAAAAAAGAAACCGAAGGGAGCTTCTGTATGCAGGTTTTGGTTTGATACACGCAAAAGAAAACCAGCAGAATTTGCTCCCAAAACATTATTTAGCCAAATAGTCTCTGAGGTTAATTTAATTCTTTTAATTGCAGATTGGCTTCGATTACAGATGGTTGTCTTCTACGATGATTTTTAACGGTAAGTTGTTTCAAGTAGCCGATTATTTTTCTAGACTAGGATGTGGTTGCAGATCTACAAGTTAAGTTATTTATTTAATATGGCTGGTATAAGAAAGTTAGAAGAAAGAAGAAAATTCCAGGTCCTAGTTTTGGTATATAAATGTATTAATAAAGAAACCTCAAGGTACACAGAAGATTTCTTTAAGACTGAAATCTGTAGTTAAAATCTAAGAGGGTCGCAGACACTTTTAACGCTACCTAGTTTTAATCTAGAATGGCGCCATCAGTCATTCTCATTTTTGGCAGCAAAACTCTGGAATTCGTTACCTACGTATGTTAGCAACGCGAAGGATATTTCTACTTTTAAAGAAGCAGGTTTTTTAGATAGATTTAATAGATCTAACAGATTTAAATTTTTTTCCTTTGGAATTCGTTACTTACGTATGTTAGAAACGCCAATGATATTTCTACTTTTGAGTGTCTTTTAAAGAAGAAGCAGGTTTTTTAGATAGATCTAATAGATTTAATAAATTAAAAGATTTTTTTAAAAATGTTTTTCGTTTCACGCACACGTTTTAATGAATTTTTATCACTCCTAGATGTAGCGTGGGTAAATAAACTATTGTATTGTAAGTATATTCAGCGAGGAAAAATAGTTCCAACATCAGAATTGTTGCTTTAATCAAAACTAAAAAATATATCGGAAGTACTTCAGACAGAAAGTGTGGACCAAAAACTACCATGAAATTTTTTCTATGATACAACTGAGACATGGAGGTAAATTTTGTCCTGCGTGAAATGTTTCAGTTTTAATTTACAGATTTATTTTTTCAATGTTAGTTGGATGGTCCATCATATGCATTCGAATGATTGTCGCAAAAGGCAGAAATTTACAGCCATGACGAAGTGAATAACATGAGTAAATCGAAAGAACAAACGGCCTATGAGTTTAAATAACGAATAGTGATTTTCCCTCAGTTGCAGGGTGAGTCACTTATCCTAATGATTGTTATGGAATGTTTGTCGACAACTCGTCTCTACGTCTTGCCTACATGATCAATATTTTTCCGGCGTTTATAGCGCTGTATTACAATCTTTATCGAAGCAATCGATTTCTCAGCACTGTGCCAAATCTCTTTAACTTTCTTATGACACCAAAAGGATTATTAACACAAACTGCCATGACCTAGCAAATATCTTTGATTGCTTTTTAGACGACAGAAAAATTAAACCCCGAAACAAAAGTAGACAATCTAAGGCCTTGATAAAACCCAAGTTTAATGATGAAGAATTGGGAGAGATATAGACGTACTTTTATTTAAGAACTACAACTATCTCTTTAGAGGGAAATTCTCTTTTGTGTGGCTGCACAAAAGTGAGGCCCTTAATTTAAACTCTACCGATATAACCCCAAAGAATTAGGGAGAAAACCTAATTATTCACGTGATATCAACTCACCTTAAGATGACGTGACCGATAACTACGATAGCAACGTATTTATATTTCTTTTAATAGATAATTACATATTTGTACACGTGAAAAATGCTAAAGGATTAAACTAGGTCATCCACTGGCTTTCCTCTCTGTTTTATCGTCTAATCATTTGAGGGGGCCTTAAATGAAAACCATACGTGTCTAAATTTAAGATATTTCCGGAGCCTCAAAAATGCATTTATTAATGAATAAAGTTCTTTCCGACCGTTTTCATGATTTAAAGACGGATATTATTTGTTCTTCTGTTTTGACAAGTGTTTTTCGTCCAAAAACCCTAACCGAAATTACATCCGATGTTCCGTGTTCTATATATCTGAGCTGGAGCTCTCAGTCTTTGGAATCTCGCTGTTAATCGGAGTATCTCTAGTTGTTCGGAAGCGGAAACGGAAATCTCTTTAAAAAGCAGGCACGTTTCACTCGAGTGAAAAACGGCGGAACAGTAACACAGTTAACTCAAAAAAACACCAAAAAACTCGAAAATTGCGACTCAAAAACTGAAATACTCAAACTCGCACACGTAAAAATCGTACGCGTAACTTGCTCAGATAGAACACATGACGCAACTCAGACGGTAGTTTCTAAAATCAAAATCAGACACCAGTGTTCAAAATTTCAAAGCGGACAATAGTGTCCAAAATCCATAATCGGACTCTAGTGTCCAAATCCAAAATCGGACACCATTGCTCAAAATCTAAATCAGACACGAGTGTCTTAAATCCATCATAGGACACCATTGTCCAAAATCCCTAGTCGGACCCTAGTGTCCAAAATTTAAAACTTGGCGACACACAGAATCAGACAGAAGGGTTTGTGCCTAATCAAGCCCAAAATTTATACGTGACGCATGGATTTATGAGAAAGGTAGGAGAAGGTGATATTTGGAATTTTCTGCGTAAAAAACTGCTTAAAGTACACGTGACACGTGAATTGTTCTAATATTTGTGCATGAAACGGAGTCAGGAACCCCTGCTCCCCTCCCCTCCCTCGCCATCTTCTACTTATGAGCTTCCATTTTAACAGAGCACTGAAAATTTTAATGGAAGAAGTTTGCATTTCTGAAGAATTAGTCCAGCCCTAGCATTTTTCAGCATACCAACCTGTTGAAATTGATAGACAAAATTGGTCAAGTCACCTCCAACTGCATGTCCGTTTTGATCAATGAATACCCAACAGTTACCGCTTTTTCCACATTTGGAGTACGCTGTACCAGCATTCTCTCTATCGAAGCACTCTCCGTAAAACTGAACACTTAAATACCCTTTGTGTCAAGAGCCACCTGTGCGTATTGGTTTACCGTCAGATTCATTCTTGTCCAAACAATCTGTGATCGGAAATTGGCGTAATATACAGGGAGAGAACGATCATCATAATTGTCATGGTAAAATCCAATTGGTTGAATGCTTGGAAGAGGCTCTGCAGAAGAGAGTTTTCGAAGACGTTAGTAAGTGTCGATATCTCTGTAAATGTAACAAAGAAATATCTCCATGGCATACATTACTAATAAATATTAACAAAGATTGTATTTCTCAAGAGCCCCATCATCCATCGTCGCCTCTCAAGCCTATTCTAGAAAGCGAAATTGTTTTGTACCATGATTTGTATATTCCTTTTTTGTCTTTGTTATTGTAAATTGTAAAGTACTAATTCAATTTGTATATAACTTGCAAGAAATAAAAAAACCCTTCAATACAAAAAGAGTTTATTTCTTGGTGTAAGGTAAAGGTAAAGTCTGTTTACGAAACTAGTGGCCTATTAGGCCGGTGCTTAACTCCGGTTTCCATAGCATGTAGCGCAGTTGCTAAGATACTGACACATAACCTTTTATTTGTAAATACCATCCGAACACCCTTGCGAAACCAGAACCAGAACAAAGCGACAACGAAAACATTCGACACTTTTTACAACCAGCTTTTTCTTCATTTACGCAACGTAGTGTTTAACAAATGATACCAAAAGAAATGATTTTTTCACTTACGATCGCAGTGTTTGTCTCTGTTGCAAACAGCGTCAGTTACTGGTTTCATAGCATGACGACATAGTTCTCTAGCAGCTGGTACGATATGACCAGCCTCGTCTGCCCGGATGTACTCAAGCTCCCTTGTCATCAAACCACCACCACATGTTCTGGGACACTTAGGAACACCAAAACCATTTCATTTAGGCTGTGCTTTGTTGAATTCCAATAAGAAAAAGAAAAGCTAATGCAGTAGCCAACAAATTTTAAATCAAAAGATCATTTTGAGCATTTAACGAAAATTTCTACCACCAGTGAAGGTTTTCATTAAATGAATATATATCTGTTTTTATGTCAGACCAAGGTAGACCCCTCCATTATTCTGCCGGACACGGCATATCGTTGTACTGCTGGACGAGAGTAATATTTGGTTTGGCACTCTTATCACAGAGCAAGTCGCTGACTTTCTCAAAACGAGATTCATTAAATTGCCTTCGACAGTAGACAAGTCAAGAATGACTCCCTCTTTCACAGGTTTTGGAGGACTCGTTCCAATCTGTTTGATGCCACCTTAAAATGGAAAGAATTTGATGATGATTATCAGGACTTACATGCGACAGGCTTGGGTTGTAAAATATATCCCACTATAACTGACCTAAAGTGCGGAAAAACGCGAGGAACTTAGTCAACTATTAGTTTCACGTGCATCTGGTTGAGAGGGTCCAGCAAGGTCTTTGTGAAACCAATTGAAGGCGACGAAAACTAACTAAAAAAAATTAAAGTTATCTGTCTTTCATAGTGATATTATATGGCACACTTACGCTGTCTAGCAAGTATTCTGGTTTTTGCAGACGATGTGCGACGCAGGCTTTACTACGTCGGAACAGGAATGCACTGATGCAGGAGTACCATCATCAGATCGAACGCAACTGAGATCTCGAGTTCTGACACCTAAAGTTCAGCGCAAAATTGTCATCAAATGTTAGTTTAGTGTCAATTTCCTTTAAGTACTCTTGCTTGGCCAGTAATTAGCAGGACAAGGTGAATGAAATCTAACGCACACCAAATTGTTTGAATACTCAGATAAACTAAGAATCAGAGACACCAGAAAACATTACCTCGGCCACAAGTCATTGAACAAGCAGATCACTTCCCAATGACCCACTTTGAAGAGAGTCTGAGCAGTTTCGTTTGATAATAATGGTCTGTAGTATTGAAAATCCACTCCTTGATTTTTTTCAGGTAGAAAAACAAATTAGAAAATGAAACAAAAGAAAAGACCTGAATCCACCAAAATCTGCTGTATGTATTCCGGCATAATAGGCAAGTAAGAAAATATCAGCCGATACTTAATAATAAAACCAAAACGGCGAAGTGCTTTCTTTTTGCTTCATGAGGAGACCTATGACACAACGGTTTTAACGTCATACAACTATAATAGAAACCGTCAAAATCCATTCAAATGAGTGTCAGCGGTAAATCTAACGCGCTTATTTATTTAATTAGGCTTGATTCCGCTCTTCTCTCGAGCAGGGGTCTTGGTGCCTTCTAATAATGAGCGTGGGCCCAGTTCCCAAACAGCGGCTAACACAATCTTCGAAAATTATCTTTGTATAATACTAATAATTTCGAAAAAACATTTTATGCTTTATAAACTTCAAGTTTAAGATTCATATGTAGCAAATATATGAAGAGTTTGTTACTACAGTCTTCTGTTCAACTTGTTTCTTTAATCAACATTAAAAATCACTGATTCGAACCATTTATGTTGTTACCATAATTTCAATGGGAACTTTTGTGGGTCCAGCTACAAACACAGAATCGTCATATTGTTTGTGTTCAATTTTTGTTCTATTGTAATAAACAGTTCGACTCCGGGAAGGAGAATTTGTAATGTGTTCACCGTTGTGAGTATCTTTATCACCTGACGAGGACAGGAATAAAAATCAGTGCTTTTGTTAGAAATATAGCAAAACTCATAGATATTACAGTTAATCGGTGGTACAATTGGCTCCTTTCAGGGATAAACTCAGCTGCATTTATTTTATTGCAGAATACGAAGAGATGTATCTTCTAATCGATCAAACCTTTTATCTAACTATTCCTACCCTACCACTAAAAACATGTTTAACAAAACTTGATAATTTATTACCCAACTCTACCTCAGTTTAAGGATTTTGAAATATCGTAAAGAAATCACTGTGTCGTTGTGGGACTTAACATTTCACTGAATTGAGATGAATTTGGAAAAGAGATACGAATTTCCTATTAGAAGCTTTCTTTATCCTTCGTGCCACGAGTCGAGAGTGTAGTCATAACAGTCTACTACTTTTGGCGGCTTTCATATTCTGAAAAAAAAGCAAAATAACAAATATTTGAACATTTGTTTCAATGTTGTAAAAAAAACTTAAATCACGTAAAATGTTCTAAATTGATTTTTTTCGCCTGCATTTATCCGTGATCACACGTACATGACCTAAAAGCGTTGTGAAAAAACGTAGAAATCTAGATTTTATTTGGCCGAGCACTTGTAGGGCAACATAGATGATCCTTCGCCATTCCCCACCTCCCATCTCCCTTATCAGTACACGAGTTGCACAAGTTTTACCACGTTCCACTACTCGTTGAATTTTTTTCTACAACCGGCCCTCATTTATGTCCCTCTCTTCCCCCATTCCAATGTTGCCTGATGTTGATAAAATTTTCTCTAATTTCTGGCAACTTAGCTTGGGAAGAGGAGGAGTGGGGACCTTCAAGTAACTCACAAAAGATTAAATGCAAGATTTCTATTTTTTGTGTTGAGTGGAGGGTTGTCGACCACCTGGTAAGGGAGGTATGCCAACTATATTCGCCTCTCACTGTAGATCCGTATCCGAACGGAGCGAGTCTTAGAGATAAGTTTGATAAGTATGCTAATGTGTGCAAGTCAACCCGGAAATGGTGTTCTACCGCAAGGTGAGTGTTGAAATTTATCCAGGTAGCTATAAAATAGCATCTCACTCAGACGATTTCCCTTACTCATCCCAAACGCCAGTTTAAAAGCCATATCCGTGCCTCACACTCGATTTTGTAGTCGTTAGGAGGTTTTAAGCTTCTCAGGCATAGAACAATTACAGTATTATCATTGAAAAGGGAGTTTAGCTGTGTATGTATGACGGTACCTTTTATTTCTCTCGAGCAGTTTTCAACCGAGTGTCATGACTGCACTGACGCAAGGAGGAAAATGCTTGCTGGCAATCGACTCTTTCTTCGCAAATATATCTGGTTAGTTACTCAAAACACACAAAAAGGTTTTGCTTGGGCTTTGCAAAAGCTTCGATTTTACATTTTAAGAAAAAGCATAAAATGTTTAGACGGCACGAGTCTGCAGTCTGCCGCACCACCATTTTTACATATTTTTATGATCGTGTTAGAAGTAAGAATATCATAAGCGTGACAAAAAACAAAATAAAATAACAAATATGCAAATCACCATATACCTGCTGCAACTAATGAAGTTTGAGTTGTCGCAATTTGGGTCGTGGTTGCCATGGTCGTGGTAGCCTTGGTCGTTGGTGCTTTGGTTGTGGTGGGCATGGTTGTTGTGGCTTATCATATGCAGATTAAAAAAAGAGAGACAAACAAAAAGTTTATGATTAATTTTACTTTAGAGGTAGTGTCTAGCAAGTCGACGTGAAGAAAGGGACAGAACCGATTTACTTTTTTAGGAATAAAACGTGTATGCCAACTACCCCTTGCGAATTGGCAAAAACCTGGGCAGGTGATGTGTATGTGTTCTTATATTATTGCAAGACAGTTGTCACAGGTTCCCTTTGAAATTTCAGAAAAATAACCATTTTATAACTAAAACAAGTCAGGAAAACGGAAAGCTTGGTAAATTTGCACCTCTCGTGTATAACTTGTGAGTAATTAAACTAATTGGCAGTACACCCGTTTTCTTGGTTTTTGAACTTACTCTTTAAAATAAAGTCCAAGGAATGCTAGTAAAATCGAGCTCCGTATTGCCATTTCGGATCATTTGACTCTTCTAAGTTGAACGACAATAAATTAAATTTTTCAACTTACGAATACAATTTTGACATGTTGCGTTGCAGTTCACGATCATAAAATTACGTAAAAGGCTGTCAGGCCCACAGAGACCCAAAGCCCGATATGCTTCGCAGCTTTCAAACGTGTCTGGAAGGCATACTGAAAAATGAAAGAAACAATTCGTTAAAGTCGTCGTTTCTCACGCACTTGCGTGTGAAATGTACAATAACAGTACTTGTCGAAAGGTCACGCCACGAAGATGGCTTCCTGTATTCATGTATGTGGCCCAGCCAGGGTCGAGATTCGCCCCGTGGAAGTTGATACGTGACGGTCTTAGATTCGGGATTCCACATTGTGTATTCTGAACCCCAGGTGGTTAAGTCCAGATTCCACTCTACTCGATTCTGAATTCCAAAAGGCTAGATCTCATTTTGTTAGAGGTAAGAATGATATCACAAGCGCGACTAGAAACAAAGTAAAATAACAAATATGCAAATCACCATATACCTGCTGCAACTACCACGGTCGTGGTAGCCTCCGTTATTGGTGCCATGGTTGTGATCGCTTCGGTCGTCGATGCCATGGTTGTGGTGACCTCAGTCGTTGGTGCCATGGTCGTGGTAGCCTTAGTCGTTGGTGCTTTGGTTGTGGTGGGCATGGTCGTTGTGGCTTATCATATGCAGATTAAAAAAAATACAGACAAACAAAAAGTTAATGATCAGTTTTAGTTTAGAAGTAGTGTCAGGAAAGTTGACGTGAAAAAAGGGAAAGAACCGATTTCCTTTTTTTGGGAATAAAACGTGTATGCCAACTACCCCTTGCGAATTGGCAAAAACCTGGGCAGGTGTTGTGTATGTGTTCTTATATTATTGCAGGACTATTATCACAGGTTCCCTTTAAAATTTCAGACAACTAACCATTTTATAACTAAAACAAGTCAGGAAAACGGAAAGCTTGGTAAATTTGCACCTCTCGTGTATAACTTGTGAGTAATTAAACTAATTGGCAGTACACCCATTTTGTTGTTTTTTGAACTCACTCTTTAAAATAAAGTCCAAGGAATGCTAGTAGAATCGAGCTCCGTATTGCCACTTCGGGTCATTTGACTCTTTTAAGTTGAACGAGAATAAATTAAATTTTTCAACTTACGAATACAATTTTGACATGTTGCGTTGCAGTTTACGACCATAAAATTACGTAAAAAGCTGTCAGGCCCACAGAGACCCAAAACCCGATATGCTTCGCAGCTTTCAAACGTGTCTGGAAGGCATACTGAAAAATGAAAGAAACAATTCATTAAAGTCGTCGTTTCTCACGCACTTGCGTGTGAAATGTACAATAACAATACTTGTCGAAACGTCACGCCACGAAGATGGCTTCCTGTATTCATGTATGTGGCCCAGCTAGGCTCGAGATTTACCCCGTGGAACATGATACGTGACGTTCCTAGATTCGGGATTCCACATTGTGTATTCTGAACCCCAGGTGCTTAAGTCCAGATTCCACCCTACTGGATTCTGAATTCCAAAAGGCTGGGTCTCATTTGTTAGAGGTGAGAATGATATCATAAGCGTGACTAGAAACAAAGTAAAATAACAAAGATGCAAATCGCCATATACCTGCTGCAACTACCACGGTCGTGGTAGCCTCCGTTATTGGTGCCATGGTTGTGATCGCTTCGGTCGTCGATGCCATAGTTGTGGTGGCCTCAGTCGTTGGTGCCATTGTCGTGGTAGCTTCTGTCGTTGGTGCCATGGTCGTTGTAGCTTCAGTCGTGGGTACCATGGTCGTGGTAACCTCCGTTATTGGTGCCATGGTCGTGGTGGCCTCTGTCGTTGGTGCCTTTGTCGTGGTAGGTTCTGTCGTTGGGGCCATGGTCGTGGTAGCCTTAGTCGTTGGTGCTTTGGTTGTGGTGGGCATGGTCGTTGTGGCTTATCATATGCAGATTAAAAAAAATACAGACAAACAAAAAGTTAATGATCAGTTTTAGTTTAGAAGTAGTGTCCAGAAAGTTGACGTGAAAAAAGGGAAAGAACCGATTTCCTTTTTTTTAGGAATAAAACGTGTATGCCAACTACCCCTTACGAATTGGCAAAAACCTGGGCAGGTGTTGTGTATGTGTTATTATATTATTGCAGGACAATTGTCACAGGTTCCCTTTGAAATTTCAGAAAAATAACCTTTTTATAACCAAAACAAGTCAGGAAAACGGAAAGCTTGGTAAATTTGCACCTCTCGTGTATAACTTGTGAGTAATTAAACTAATTCTTACTCTTTAGAATAAAGTCCAAGGAATGCTAGTAAAATCGAGCTCCGTATTGCCACTTCGGATCATTTGACTCTTCTAAGTTGAACGACAATAAATTAAGTTTTTCAACTTACGAATACAATTTTGACATGTTGCGTTGCAGTTTACGACCATAAAACTACGTAAAAAGCTGTCAGGCCCACAGAGACCCAAAACCTGATATGCTTCGCAGCTTTCAAACGTGTCTGGAAGGCATACTGAAACATAGGCATGCTACGCATGCAGGAGTTATTTTTTTGGATACGTAGGTTGAAATGGGACACTATATAACTGATGCTGGTGTCTGAATTGTTGGCAAAAATAAACTGCATTGGTACAACGCTTCCTGCAGTCCCCTCCACAGCCCTAATTTGAACTTGTCACGCAACGCTATCTCTCTCTCCAACATTGCATGACGAGACTAAACAACAACCTGCTCGTAGGTTCAAATTGTGCTTATTGCCGTTCCTTCGTCAGAGACAAATTCCTAGTTATTATTCTGACTATTAAGGGCCAGAATCAGAAATTATGTTTGGTTTTTCCTGTGCAAGAAAATGCACAGTAGCGTGCAGTTTTTAATTGGCGTAAAGTAATGTGGTGGCATATCCATGGAACGAGGTTGAGTTTTGACATCGAGTGTCAGTCAGATTTGAAGTGCTGGCCGCGCATCAACGATAAGCTTGTTACAGTTTATACTCATCTTTCGAGTGAACTTAACTATATTTATTTAAAGTACAAGCTTAATACTGTGAATCACTACTATTGTTAACGTACTGATGAAAACAACAACCCTTGGGAACAGTAATACAACCATCTTATGTAAACGTTGGCGATTGAAACCATCCGTAAATAAATATTGCGAAAAAAGCAATTGTACTTTTCTCACCAAAAAAAGAAAACTTGTGGAAGTCACTGCCACATACCTTTAATTTCAATCAGTCAAAAATCTTGAGGTCTATAAAATGCCTTCTGTGATATATCGTTCCGAGGCAAAAAAAACTTCAAAGGTTTGTTATTAGATGTAAGCAAGAGAAATCCTTGTAAATAAAGTCATCGCGTTCAAATACAACTTTTTATTGCGTGATCCCGCCTTTCCTCCGGCGATTTTAGTAATTCCAAATTTTCATGGATGGCATCAACTTGTTCCGAAGTCTTAGCCTCCATAACTCACCATGTTAACAAACCATGAAAAGCACTCGACAGCGATTCTGCTAAAACAGCAAAATCTTCAATTCGAACCAATTCAATTCAATCCGCTGATCCACAAATCCGGCCCAAATATAGGCTCCGTGTAGCTTTTTGTTCAGTAACAGATGGTTGCCTCAAAATACTCTTCCATATAATTTTGCAGGGGAAAGCTCTATTTTATCTCTTACAGCCTCTGGACAAAGATATTTTCCGGGCTCCGTTCTTCGAACAAGTGAAAGTAGATTGAACCAAGAGAAAGTATCATTCTTCAAAGGATAATATGGTGGGCTACTTAATTGGTTGTTGCCTATCTGAACTTTGCCCTTTGCGTGCGAAATACGTGATAAAATGCAGGTTGTTTACAGGAAATTGACACGCAATGGGGTAAAGTCCAGGTTAGCTATAAGCGAATTTTATTGGTAGAAAACGTCTAAGCACGTGAGAGTTGCGTGGAAAATTAACCGACCGTACCATTCTGTCCCTTGTGAAATATTTTTCATTGAGGTAGATTTATGTCATAAAATTTGCGTTGTTTACTGGAAAATGGCATTTCATCTAAAAAAATCTAATCCATACTGGCGAGTAAAAAGTAACACGCAATTGTAACGGGAAAGTATTGTTTAAACAATATTTAATTCATGGAGGACTTTTAGAAGCAAAGAAACGGATATGTAACATGGCAGTCGACGCAGAAAGTAAATGTAACTTGGTGGTCGTTTCAACCGCTGCTAAAAGAACCATATGGCAAAAAAAAAAGATTATCAATCAAATATGATTTACGCAAATATCTTGCGCAAGATTTACCAGAGTCAGTAAAACTAGCCTTTCCGAAACAACACGCTATAGCGCTAAATTCGTGTTAGGCCTCCAGCTGACGGTGTATGCGTCGTAAGTGAAGGAGCGGTACACAAAACATGCACGTTTTAACTCGCTAATCGGTAGAAAAAGTTCCCTGACGACCTTTCAAATCCAGACAGATCATAGCGATAAAATCCTCACGAAGGACATGAGCCATTACACTGAATAGATGGTCTTACAACTCTTGTAGATGTCATCTTACCTTGTTCCTTGAGCGAAATTCAAAATTGGAATCGCTGGTTAACTCATATATAGCAATGAAATATCCTGAAGTTGCTCCTATCAACACCTGAAGTAATATTTGATTCAAAATTTTTCTCATGTTCCACTCAGTCTCCTTCAGAAGGAAGAATAAGCGTAGTCGTACAACGGTCACAACTCCACCACTTTCCCAACACGACTGATACATTTCCTTAATTTGCGAACCGCTCTCTCCGACTCAAGCGTTGATTCGCTGAAATTTGAAGACCTGTCAAACCACAAATTAGCAAGAACGCTCTGATTGGTGCGACATCGAAAAATACTACAATCTGATTGGTTTGTGATACACCAAAAGATTGGGCCAATCACATTGCGTTGAGATACACCAAAAAAAAGATGCGCCAATCAGATTGCTTAGAGATACACCAAATTGCGCTGATCAGATTACACTACACCACAATACACCAATCTATACGCTAACATATAGTTATTTTTTTTAAAAAAATAACTCAAAAATGAAACAAACAATTCATTGAAGTCGTCGTTTCTCACGCACTTGCGTGTGAAATGTACAATAACAATACTTGTCGAAAGGTCATGCTACAAAGATGGCTTCCTGTATTCATGTATGTGGCCCAGCTAGGGTCGAGATTCGCCCCGTGGAAGATGATACGTGACGATCTGAGATTCGGGATTCCACATTGTGTATTCTGAACCCCAGGTGCTTAAGTCCAGATTCCACCCTACTGGATTGTATTGAATACTACTGAATAGAAGTAGAAGCAATACACTTTTCATTGCAATTTCTTAAAGAACAGTTGAATATAAGCATTTCAGAGAAGAGCGCATTGAATTAGTGGGTGAGACTTTTGCTGTCTTTTTGACCTTTCAATGATACCATGAAGACATCGAAACGTTGTGCGTTTTTAGCTGCTTTTATTCATTTTCGCATTGGAATGTTGAGTGTACGTATAAATACAATTCCAAACCTTACTTGGTAGTGTAGAGTCCGGTGGCTCTACTGTAGTTACTGAAAAACGAGAAACATGTAATGATAATGATAATAATAATAATAATAATAATAATAATAATAATAATAATAATAATAATAATAATAAAACATTAAACTCTATATATCGGAGAACACGATGACATCACGTGACTTGAGTCTCGTTTAGGCAACCAAAGTTGTCTTTTTTATATGAATCTCAAGGGAGGGGGAGAGAGATGTTGATAACGGAATTATCATTTTAGATGGCCAGCCCAACTACATGGCTGACACTCGTTATAACATAATCGCTTACAAATATCTGAGCTTGTATCCAGAGAGAGTATTAGGAGTGGGGGAGGGGTGGGGGGATTCAGAAGGATTTTACGATATTTATCGAAAAGGTCTACTGATAAATCTCGCACAGTTAACATCCCTTGAGCAACTTACAAATATCTGAGCTTGAGAGAGTATTAGGAGTGGGGGAGGGGTGGGGGATTCAGAAGGATTTTACGATATTTATCGAAAAGGTCTACTGATAAATCTCGCACAGTTAACATCCCTTGAGCAACTTACATTGTCGCTTCGCTCTGACTTCCGCTGGCAATGGGTTAGCATAGCAGGCAACAAGAAACGTGACGAGAAAAAAGGCCGTGAGGGCGTACATTTTCCTGAAAAAGAGCAGAAGAAAACCTTTAGAGTTACTTCTCGTATTAAGAAACTTTCCTTATTGAATAAATTACGAATATTTTTTCGCTAACATAATCTTACAAACAAAAACATCTTCAAACCATGTTGGCTAAAGTACAAGCCCATTATTGTTTTCCGTTCAAGTTTAAAGTGTGCAAATATTTATCTCAAAAAAATATTAGTTTACATTCTCTAATATTTGAGAACCTTCTGGTCAAAGGATGTAGTGAAAAAGTCACGGACTTCATCTTTTTCATTTCACCTATACCCCTAAAATAATTAAGTGAATGTAATTCACTGACAGGACGGTACGTTCAACTCACGACTGAGTTTTATTGATGGATGGGACTAAAAAAGCTGTCTTAATTTTTAATCATATGATTTCCATGAAATATTGAACCTCGTAATATTAAACTCAATTTTATTTATGCCAAGTTAGCAGAGAACAAGCAAGTTTAATTCTGAATTGTTTGGCTGATTTTAAAATCCCCAACCATATCTGAACTAACCATTAAGCAAGAAGCTTTGTTATTGTCAGAAATGTTTAGATCTGATCAAGTGTATTGTGCTGGCAGTGAGGAAAATTCGACTCATTGCCAGAAATTTGGGACACGATGGCGGCCGCGCGTGCGCATCATATACAGTAATGGCACTGAAAGTACTTAAGAACATGTATGGGGAAAAAGACCTTTTTGAAAAAACATTACTTACTATGCGGTAGATCCCTTGTGCACAGTTCGAAACATATTTAAAATGGACTAGCCGAGTTATTGACAAAGAAAAGAAGTACCAAATTCAACTCTAACCTTCTTCCTAAGGCATGTAATCCTGTGGTCAATTTCTACTCCTTTTCCCCATACATCTTCTTAAAATTCCCTCGGAGGTCATCTTGATATTCCACAAATACAGGGAGATCCCGGAGGAGAATGCATGGTGCACAGTTCGAAATGAGTTGTACGAAGCTTCCTTTCGCCCTATCTTTCGTAGTAGATTGATTCATCTACGCCAAAGTTCTTCCAAGAGCAATTGAATTTTATGAATTTTAGAAGCATCGAAGGAGCCGTGCCACCATTTTTAAAGTCCCCTTTGTTTACATGTTCATCGAAAAACGCTGCAAAAGTTGAGAGGAAAGTGATTTTCGTCGCCATGTTTTTTGTTTTCAAAATCCCCTAGTGTTTCTTGGGATAGCTAAGTCTCAGGCTACTCTCGTACAGATGCTTTATTCCCGAATTCATTCGGCAAAAGTTTCTTCACAACTTCCGGTTAAAAGTAGGGTTTAAAATGGCTGATTTGCTCAGCGAATACAAAAGGAAAGACATTGAATGGCAGTTAAAGCTAAGTTCTGAGTTTCCTTTAGAGTATGTGCGACGAGAAGCAGCCTCACAGTACGATTTTTTGTGCTGTGTGGAGATTCCTTTGCCCCTCTTACGAAAGTGGAGCGAGCTTCTTGAAATCACTTCCGGTACAGAAATCAATTACATAGACCTACTTAATGCGACCGTCGTGGATGGATGGTTTGCTTTGAAGCATGAAAATGAACGAATGAACGAGCTGCTTCGAAAAAAATCAAGCTCAACGAAGATTTCTTACAAGAAAACCTCGGGAAGAAAGAGAAAGGAATTGGACAGCAAAGCATATAGCCTCTGTGTTAGAAGGGGAGAGCTTGAGTCAATTGAATCATTGAAGTCTGAAGTTTTGCACAGCTACAAAGAGATCGAAGAATGGCGAGAAGCATACAGTGACTTAGAAAATGAGAAAAGGAAATTGTATGAAGAAATGAAGAAAGAAATTAACAAACTAGAAGAAGAGATAACAAACCTTACAGATGTCAACAAAGAGTTAGTTGATTACATTGGGGCCTTAGAACAAGAAGAATCCTTAAAATGCCAAGGAAAGAAGGTCACTGAAGTGGGCACAAAACAAAGAGGGAGAAAGCTTCGCCATTTAAAGAATAAAGTTCAGTGTGCTTTGTGGTTTTGTAAAAGCTTTGGGCTTCAATTAACTCAAGTAAAATTGCAAGATGAAAAAGGAGGAGCACACAGTTTGGACTGGGAACCCACCCCTTCACATGGAGCTTATGAAAATCTTCAGAAAGAGGAAAAGAAAAAAATTGAACAAGTCTTGTTTTTATTGGACAAATTCTGTGTGGGTGATGAAGTGTATCATGAGTTCACAATGATTACAGAAGACCTACCCAAATCCTATTTAGTAAAACAGTTGCGAGGTAACCTAAACAAAACATACCATATAGAACAAACACAGGGGAAGTATCCCGGAGCAAAAATAAATTTCACTGCTACACTTGAGGAACACATCAGAGAACTTCTTAACAACAAACCAGAGCTAAAAGATGATTGTATTCAAATCAAACTCAGTGGCGATGGTGCAAGAATGTCACGAACAACAAATTTTATGATGTTCTCATTTGCTCTTCTTCAAGGTAAAGACAGCGTCATGTCTTCAAAAAGCAACAGAACAGTTGCGATAATCAATGGTCCAGAAAAGTATGAAACGATGAAGACCTCACTCAAACACTTTTTCAAAGAAGTCAATGATCTTATAGAGAAAGGTCAAATAACAGTTGATGGCAAGGATATCAGTATAAAATTTTTCTTGGGTGGAGATATGAAATTTTTACTGATGGCAATGGGTATGAACTCAGCAACTGCTGACTATGCTTGTCTTTGGTGCAAAATACATAAAGATAATAGATGGGATACAACTAAACTTTCAAACTATTACAACCAAGAACCCCTACAGCGAACACTAGAGGAAATTAAGGCCCTCTGTAAATGCAAGGAGAACAATTATGGGTGCATTAACGAGCCTCTCCTGAACATTTCTCTGACGAATGTAATTGCAGATGAGCTCCATTTGCTATTACGAATTACTGACAAACTTTTACAAAATGTAATTGATGAAGTTCTTCAAAGGGATGCAGTTGAGGATTTTAACAAAAAAAGGGGAACACCCAAAGGAGTACATCTCACAAAGCTGGTCAACTGTATCAATACTCTTGGGATTTCCTTTTCTGTTTGGAATAAAAAAAATGCAAATGGCTCAGAGAGTCAAGTAAAAGAATTTACAAGTTTGCTTGGCTCTCAGAAAAAGAAATTGCTTAATGTACTGCCTTCTGAAATGAATCAATTCCTCTATCCAGAAACATGTGAAACAGTTCAACAAATATGGAAAGACTTTGAAGAATTATATAACATTATTACCGATTTAAACATAAGCAGTAATGACTCATTAGCAATTTTCACTAAAGCAAAGTCATGGATAAACCTTTTTTGTTCACTTCGAGGAAAGAGATCAGGGTATGAGAGACCCCGAGTGACACCATACATGCACATCATACCCTATCATATTCCATTTTTTATTGAAAAGCATGGAGGCTTCAAGAAATTTTCCGGGCAAGGTGTCGAGAAGAATAATGACGATGCCAAAAGGATACTATTTCAAAAGTCAAACAAATGGGAAGCTGCAAAGGACATTTTAAATACTGAGAGCAGACAATGGGAGCTACGACATCATGAAAGGGAGAAGGCAACTTACAAAAAACGAAATGTTGAATACTGGGAAGCTGGGATCAGCCAAAAGAGGAAAGAACAGCGGCTAATGTCAGCTCCCAGTAGCAGCCTGGATGAGGAAATGTGTGAAGAAAGCCCTACTGAAGACTACAACAAAATGACCCTTCCGCAGCTAAGGAAACTCATCAAAGAAAGAGGCTTGAAAGTGAAAAACCTTAGTAAATTAAAAAAGAAAGAACTTCTTACAATTATTGAAAAATCCTAACTTAACTTTAGAGAAAGGTTTAATCATATAAAAGGCCCACAACTGAAACAGCTACTAATTAATTACATGATGAAGGGACCTTAACAAATTTGATTGATAGTTTCTCTATATATGCTCTTGGCATCTCCACAATTTTGTCACCAACTTTTTCATAAGATTTGGGTGACAATGTCAGGTATTTCCGTACTTTAACAGGAAATCTAACCATAATGCCATCTCCGTGACTATCAAAAATGCAACTCCAGTTAATTGGGAGTTTACATTTGTTAAAGTCAGTCTCTTCTAAGAGAGTCCAGTTTTTCTCTGCTGCTGTTCTTCCTTTTCCACAAAACAAATACTTGAAAACATCATGTCGAAACTCTAAAGAGACTTTCTGCTCAGGACCCTTGTGTTTAAGTGCTTCCAGTAGAGCAAATCTCATTCTGTCGATGCAGCTCTGTACAATGTCTCCTTCAGGTCTTGGAGAATCAAAGTTCCTGGAAAAAGAAATAAGCATTAATAGATTTAAACCAAACATTTGGAGCATGCAAGCGTAAATTACAGACTTACATTAACATGCATGAATCCAGTATTATATGAAAGCAAATGACAGAAGGTTCAAGAATGTTTGATAATGCAATATGTACTACATGTACTTCTTAGGTACAGTTATGTAACAAAGTTCATTAATAAAATCCATATTAAATTTTCATGAATTACCTCAACAGAAGGGGGGAAAGGTTTTCTTCTGGTTCCCAAGTATTTTCAAAGGTACTGTAGCCTTTCCATTTTACGAGGAATTTTTTTCCCTGACAAAAAGATATCTAATTAGTTTTATGAACTTAAACTTATTTCAATTGATAAGCAGAATGCCTTACCTCCGAGTCTTCCCGATTTGCTATCAAGCGCTCAGCTTCATATATCCCGAGATTTTTTCCACGGCACCTCTTTTTCCTTTTTCTCTCAGGAAATAATATATCGGAGGAACTTAAATTATGGAGGATATAGTAGGAAACACGTTCTCGCTCAGATCGGGTAGCAATGGCCGCCATCTTGTTTTTCAGTGAAATGCGATACACCGCTGACTCAAACCCAGGGGCTCAAAATGTCCCCGATTTCTGGTGATGTATGATCCTCGGACCATTCTGAATCTATTTTCAGCCCTAAAAGGCGTCAAAAGGCGTCATCTATTTACAGACATTATTCCAAAGAACACAACACTCCTGTTCCGAACAATTTCTTAGCACGCTTCAATGTAATCAAGAAATGCACGAACAAGTTTGACTGCTTTGTTAATGAAATTCTGTGTTTTCAAGATCTCAAACCAGCATTGAATGTACAGTCGGATTCTCTTCGTGCTAAAGTATTCATGTAATTAGCTTAGCACTCTTTTATGCAAATTCGCTTCAACTTAGCCTCTTTACTTACGCATTTTATCCCCTACCTTGTAGGGGACTCATGTCCTATTGTCTATATACCAGTACTTTGTACAAATCCTCAAATAAATAAATAAATTAATTAATTATGTAACCTTGATAATGGCGCAAGATGCACCGAAAAGTCGGTTTCTTATATTTATGTTTAACTTATATTTCTTGTCTCATCTATTTCCAAATCGTCTCTTATATTAAAATCCTAGCTAAGGTTTAGCTTTAGGCGGTTTTAGGCAGGTTCAATTTTAGACACCTCATTTTGTTATCATAACATTCCTAAGCTGTTTAAATGTTTTCTATTTACATACTTCAAATGCTGGAGATCACAACATTAAATCGAAATGAACCTTTTAGTATCAACTACTTTACCATAACGTAACCCTATAATGATTATGCTGTGTTGGAAACAGGGCTGGGCTAACATTTTGCTAAATCAAGTGTAATCAGCCCATCAGAATTAAATAGTCTCTATTGGAAAAAATAACAAAATACCTCTCTAAACTTACATTTAAGTAAAGTCCACCTGAAAGACCTTTCTTTCTGCGAAGATGTCATTGAATGCCAATACTTCAAGGTTATATCATCATGAGGTTCATAACATCTAATTAATATCCGCAACAGAGACCTTAGACATCACGTCGGCGCTCATGAAAAATTTCGTCGGTAAATATTAAATATAGTACAAGGCTACCACAAAGTGAAAAAAAAAAAAAAAAAAAAAAAATACAAAAACAAAAAAAACCGACGGAAGCTTCTGAATGCAGGTTTTGGTTTGAAACACGCAAACGAAAACCAGCAGAATTTTCCCCAAAACATTCTTGCCAAATAGTCTCCGAGGTTAAATTAATTTTTTTTTTAAATTGCAGATGGGCTTCGATTACAAATTATTGTCTCATACGAGGATTTATAAGTAAGTTGTTTCAAGTAGCCGATTAATATTTCTAGACTCGGGTGTGGTTGCAGATATACAGGTAATTATATTCAGCGAGAAAAAATAGATATATTTCAGATAGAAAGTGCGGACCAAAAACTACCATAAAATTTTTTTTCCATACAATTGAGACATAGAGGTAAATTTTGTCATGCGTGAAATGCTTTTTAATTTACAGATTTCCTTCTTCAATGTTAGTTGGATGGTCCACTATAGACATTCGAATGATTGTCGCAAAAGACAGAAATTAGAGAGCTTAAGCACTAGACGTTCTTGAGGTCACGAACGCCTACCTGAGGTCATTAGAGGAACTATGTACATACTGCGCATGTCATGACGTTCGCGTGGTCACGTCGCAGACGCCAGAACGCCACTTTTCAGGTTGAAGGTAGGAAGCCACAAAAATATGCTGTTATTTTGTTTATAGGAGATAAATTATTGACTCAAAACCATAAAAAGCTCTTCTGCTTTTCATTAAGTGATTAAAAAACGTTTTCGTAGCGCGTAAAGTGGTTTTTGCTTAATCGATAGATTAAACGGGATTCGACAATGGCAGACAATCTTCTCGCCAAGTCTGGGTGAGTTAAGTCATTTGATTTCATGTCCATTTGAATCATCACATGAAGAACTAAGATTTTTTTAAACCGGGTTAAAGCTTATCACAAGTTACTTTGAGCGATGATTTAGAATTAAGACACTTAAGCGACATTTAGATACAATAACAAAGGGCAAAATGAGATAGATGATTGTCTTTCTGCATCGGTTGTATTTTGTAACTGCACATTGTATATCGTATGCGTGTCTGCTAGGTATTGAGCAACCGACTACAAACATAAGAATAACAAATCTCGTTCTGGTTAACGAATTTAGAAAAAGAGAAATGGTCCTTTAGGCATCCAGATCATGCACTGAAAACTTCATGCTCGCTCGTTTTTTCGAATTGTTTACACAACTATGAAATGGTAAATTTCAAGTCGCCTAATAAATATGAAAGACGAGTTATACATTCTGTCAAGAGAGTGGGGTAAAGAAACTTATTCCCATGCTCATTAAGGTCATATCTCTAGCATCTTTTAGCAAAGACATGTTAACACGGGTAGAAGTCCGTGTCTGAAAAAACGTCAACTGCTTAACCTTCCTATTTCGCGCCAAGAACGAAGGCCTCGATCCAGTCTTACGCGGCTTCTCTGCCGTTCGTGTTGTCAAGAACGTCTGGTGCTTAAGCTCTCTATTTACAGCCATGACGAAGTGAATAGCATGAGTAAATCGAAAGAACAGACGGCCATGAGTTTAAATAACGAATAGTGATTTTCCCTCAGTTGCGAGTTGAGTAATTTATCCTATTGATTGTTATGGAGTGTTGTCGACAACTCATCTCTACGTCTTGCCTACATAATTAATATTTTTCCGGCGTTTATAGCGCTGTATTAAAATCTTTACTGAAGCAATCAATTTCTCAGCAGTGCGTCGAATCTCTGTAACCGACCAATAAATTTTTTATTTTTTTTATTTTTTTTTTTATCCGGACTGGACGGGGTAATTATGTCAGACGAGCAAAATTTGTGGATATTTGGTTATGGTTCTTTGATATGGAAGGTAAACTTTCCATTTTTGAGGAAACTTACTGGATTCATCAAAGGATACGAGCGAAGATTCTACCAGGGAAGCAGTGATCACAGAGGTGTTCCAGAGAAGCCTGGAAGAGTCGTTACACTTCTGGAAAATGCCGAGGAAAAAGTTTGGGGAATTGCCTATGAAATTGCAGCAAAGGATATACCCAGTGTGATTGACTACCTTGACTTCCGAGAGAAGAATGGCTACAAGGCAACATGGGTAACATTTCATCCTCAAGATACTTGCCATGATCCTTTTGAAACAAAGCTTTACATTGCAACACCTCAGAATGAATTTTATCTTGGACCTGCACCATTAACAGAGATTGCAAACCAAATTTTGCATTCCAAGGGCCCTAGTGGAACAAACTATGACTACCTACTCAACTTAGCTCAAGGCCTTCGAGATATTTGTTCAGATGTAAAGGATGATCATATATTTCAACTAGAAGTCTTAGTGAGGAAGGGTTTATCCAATACCGCCTCTAGTTGCCCTTTATCTTAATAAATTCTTCACAGTCACCTAAATTTTTGCAAGCCTGGCTCATACATTCCAAAATTGACCTTAATCCCAAAAGATTTATCATGAAGTTTATATTTGAACATTAGAAACCCACTCATGTGAAATTCCAGATTCTTTTGAGCCACATGTAATGATTGAAAACTTACGTAAGTTTTGAAAAGAATGTTCCCTAAATGCGTATTAAGTATTTCATTCTTACATAGAGTCAAATGAACATTATTTTACCCTCTTGTTGCTTGGTATGTTAATGTGTTTAAAATAGAAAGGAAAACTGAGACTTCCAGTGTCATTCCCAACTGGAATCAAAGAACTATACTTAGTGACAGTTTAAGGTATTCAAGAACTTTAACAAGTTTGTTAACCCTTTACATGCTCTGCTATATTTTATTATCCAACTGACTGCTTAGTAGAGTGCAAATAATATTGATAATTATTGTTATTTACAGTATTTACAATAATAATTAATTACAATATTTACAATAAAAATAATTAATTGCAATTATAATAACGAACTGATTTGTAACATGAACGATTTTTGATGTTAATTGTTGTTTGCATATAGTAATTAAGTAATATACAAGTAATATGAAAGTATATAGTTATTAAGTTATTTATTTAGTTTTTACTATTTTTAATATTGATGCTGAAAAGCCCTTTTCAGGGATGCTCAATAAAGTGTTTAAATTTAAAGTTTAAAGGTACATAGAGCTTCAGAACGGATTAGAGTGAGGCAAGCTTAAGAAAAGGTTGGAAAATAAAGTGATTTCTGGCTTGAGTCATGAAAATATTAAAAAAAAACACATAATGACTCTACGAAGACTTTATTTCTCATTCATTATACTATTTATTAATCGTTTGCATTCATGTTCAGTTCAAATTTACCAAGTTCACAATGGCAAAAATCGCCAACAATTTCCATCAATGCTACTTCACTTTTGCTACATTTTCATCATCCTAGTAAAAAACAAAGAAAAAAACAGAAAGATCAATTATCTTACAGGTTAACAATGTCTCTTAAAAAAATAGGTAATCTGAGATTGCATGTGGCTACTGATATTGCACAATTTTTTCTTGCATTAAAAATAGACATAGGTCAACATTGGCCTTTTTCACACTAGAGACGGATAATCCGTCTCAGACGGATTATCCGTCTTAGTGTGAAAACGGGACGGTGTTTATTTTGGACGGATAGTCCGTCTAATTTTATCCGTCCGATTATCCGTCTATATAGACGGATTTTGAAGACGAATTATGCGTCTAAGACGGATAATTCGTCTTGAATTCACATTAGGACGGATAAAGTCATCTCATTTTGCCCTGAAAAGCCTGGAACTAGAAAGAACGCACTGAGTTCTGGGAAGGAAAACATGGCGTCTAAAGTGACGAAAAGGAAAGCAGGAAAGAAACTAAAAAAGAACACGTGGAAGGAGAATGAAGTCTTCCTTTTTGCCACCGTTTTGTCTTCTTTGGAGGAGAGAGACAAACCCTGGGCATTTATTCTAGAAACTTTAGCCCTGAAGAAGACTGCAAACGAACGTATTTTTATTAAGATACTGGAGGAGTTTGATGATGTATTGGCGAAAGAAGGTAAAGAGAAAGACGAGAACTACCAGTTTACTGTGGCACAACTTAGAGCAAAGTACAAGTGGTTAAAAAAGGAATGGAGGAGGATAAACACGCTGCCATTGTGGAATTGTAACCGTGCCTAAGAAAAAACCCGTGTTCTATCCGTCTAATGTGAATTCAAGACGGAAGATATTCAAC
The DNA here is from genome assembly GCF_964205215.1 of Stylophora pistillata. Taxonomy (NCBI): domain Eukaryota; kingdom Metazoa; phylum Cnidaria; class Anthozoa; order Scleractinia; family Pocilloporidae; genus Stylophora; species Stylophora pistillata. The sequence continues at coordinate 22,740,478 of NC_142531.1, read as the reverse complement.
AGTTGATCTGTCTCGAATTCAGAACAAGACGGAAAATGGAGCAGACGGATCATCCGTCTCTAGTGTGAAAACGGCCATTGAGTCAATATCGGAATTCTATTTTGGTTTACCATCACTAATTCACTTATCCTCGCAGTAACGAACTGAGTTCGCCTCCTATTAAATAGAGGGCAGTAGCGACAAAAATGGGACACTAATATCTCAAATCAAAAATTAGACACTACTGTCTAAAACAAAAACTCAAACGGTAGTTTCTAAAATCAGAATCGGACAATAGTGTCCAAAATCCAAGATCGGATACTGGTGTCCAAAATCCATAATCGGACTCTAGTGTCCAAATCCAAAATCGGACACCATTCAGCTCAAAATCTAAATCGGACACTAGAGTAAATCCAATATAGGACACCATCGTCCAAAATCCACAATAGGACATTAGTGTCTAAAAACTTAAAACCGGACACACAGAATCAGACTGCTCCGTTTTAAAACTTATCTACGCTGTATCAGTCTTGCCTCTATATTTATATTCGTTATTTTGGGCCGATTAGATCGCTGCTGATCCAACGTACAAGAGTAGGATTATCGTCCACGGTTGCTTGCTGAACATTTCACAGTTAAAAGGGTTTGTGCCTAATCAAGCCCAAAATTGATACGTGACGCATGGATTTATGAGAAAGGTAAGAGAAGGTGATATTTGAAATTTTCTGTGTAAAAAAACTGTTTAAAGTACACGTGACGCGTGAATTTTTCTGATATTTGTGCATGAAACGGAGTCAGGAACCACCCCGTCCCTTCCCTCACCATCTCCTACTTATCAGCTTCCATTTTAACAGAGTACTGAAAAGTTTAATGGCAGAAGTTTACATTTCTGAAGAATTAGCCCAGATAACTCTAGCTTTTTTCAGCATACCAACCTGTTGAAATTGATAGACAAAATTGGTCAAATCACGTCCAACTGCATGTCCGTTTTGATCATTGAATACCCAACAGTTACCGCTTTTTCCATATTTGGAGTACATTGTCCCAGCATCCTCTCCGCCGAAGCACTCTCCGTAGAACTGAACACTAAAGTATTCATACCCTTTGTCAAAAGCCACCTGTGCGCACTGGTTTACCGTCAGATTCATTCTTGTCCAAATAATCTGTGATCGGAAATTAGCGTAATCTACGGGCAGAGCACGATCATCATATTTGTCATGGTAACATCCAATTGGTTGAATGCTTGGAAGAGGCTCTGCAGAAGATAGTTTTCGAACGCGTTAGTAAGTGTCGATGTCTCTGTAAACGTAACAAAGAAATATCTCCGTGGTATGTTACTAATAAGTATTAACAAAGATTGTATTTCTCAAGAACCCAAGAAACATATTTCAACGTATTCAGTCGCAGAGTGCGACCTCTAAAACGAACGAGTTTACAAAGTCAAGGGGCTCCTGACCTAGAATGCAGTGCCACAGCTTTCACCACTAATTTTTCCCAGTTTCCCGATTTAGCTCATTCTGCAACTAATCTTTACTGTCATAGCAGACTAAGATATTCCATTAAAGCTTACCTAGCGTGTACACAAACATGCTGTTTCCCATGCCAATACCATCTTTACACTTCGATCCATCAGTTCCACCGACGTAATATCTGTCAGTAGTGTCTGGTCCAGATAGACATAGGCCACTTTGACCCATGGCAAAAAGCTTGTAATCTTTTTCATGAGCCAATCTCGCGCACTTCTTGACAACTGCATTTGTGTTGTCCCATTCAATTTCATCGGTAAAATCATGGAGTACTTCTTGAAGATTATCAGCACCGTAGAAACATGCCACTTGAATTTCCGGAGGAGCTTTCAGGAAGAAGAAAATAAAGAAGAAAATAAAGAACAACATTAACGGCTGTCTTTAAAAAGATTATGCCTCGACAAAAGTCTCAATATCCTGATTTGAAATTCGGTTTAATCATCTCTATCATTACTCATCCTTGTTCATTCGTGGGTAAAGATCAACTATACTGAAGTACCATTTTGTACTGATTTCTTACGAGATTAACCCCTTACACCCAGGATCTCAACAGCAATTCTTTTTACTGTCTCCCATACAATTCTTATGATGTTAGATTGACGAATTTGGTATTGGAACTCATCTGCTTGATTTTGTGCTGATATTGCAAGGAGAAATTCTGAATGAAAGGTTAAGGTAGCTTTTTGAGATAAATTTCAGTATCTGAACAACTGCGCATCTACCCCGGCCCTCCCCTAACCTAACCCAACAATAGGCTAGGGGGTTACTGTTGGGTTAGGGGAGGGGTGGTAGCGCAGTTGCTTAGACATATATCCTATTATTTGTAAATACCATCCGAACATCTTTACGAAACCACAACCAGAACAAAGCGACAACAAAAACATTCAACACTTTTTACAGCCAGCTCTTTCTTTATTTACGTAACGTAGTGTTTAGCAAATGATACCAGAAGAAATGATTTCTTCACTTACGATCGCAGTGTTTGTCTGTGTTGCAAACAGCCTCAGTGACTGGTTTCATGGCATGACGACATAGTTCTCTAGCAGCTGGTACGATATGACCAGCCTCGTCTGTCCGTATGCACTCAAGCTCCCTTGTCATGAAACCCCCGCCACATGTTCTGGAACACTTAGAAACACCAAAACCATTTCATTTAAGCTGTACTTTGTTGAATTCCAATAAGGAAAAAAAATTAAAGCAGTCACTAACAAATTTTAAATCAAAAGGTCATTTTGAGGATTTAACGAAAATTTCTACCACCAGTGAAGGTTTCCATCAAATGAATATATATCTGTTTTTACCTCAGACCAAGGTAGACCCTTCCATTCTGCCGGACATGGCATTTCGTTGCACTGCTGGACGAGAGTAATCTTTGGTTTGGCACTCTTATCACACAGCACGTCGCTGACTTTCTCAAAATGAAATTCACTAAATTGCCTTCGACAGTAGACAAGTCGAGAATGACTCCCTTTTCCACAGGTTTTGGAGCACTCGTTCCAATCTGTTTGATGCCACCTTAGAATGGAAAGAATTTGATTATGATTATCAGGACTTACATGCGACAGATTGAGCCACAGTTAGGGTTGTAATATGTAAAATATATGCCACTATAACTGACCTAAAGCGCAGGAAAACGCGAGAAACTAAGTCAGCTCTTAGTTTCACGGGCATCTGGTCGAGAGGGTCCAGCGAGGTCTTTGCGAAACCAATTAGAGATGACGAAAACTGACTAAAAAAAATTGAAGTTATCTGTCTTTCATCGTGACATTACAGGGCACACTTACGCTGTCGAGCAGCTATTCTGAGTTTTGCAGACGATGTGTGACGCAGGCTTTACTACGTCGGAACAGGAATGCACTGATGCAGGAGTACCATCATCAGATCGAACGCAACTGAGATCTCGAGTTCTGACACCTAAAGTTCAGCACAAAATTGTCATCAAATGTTAGTTTAGTTTCAATTTCCTATAAGTCCTCTTGCTTGGCCAGTAATTAGCAGGACGAGGTGAATGAAATCCAACGCACCCCAAATTGCTTGAATACTCAAATAAACTAAGAGTCAGAGACACCAGAAAACATTACCTTGGCCACAAGTCATTGAACAAGCAGACCACTTCCCAATGACCCACTTTGAATAGACTCTCTGAGAAGTTTCGTTTGATAATAATGGTCTGTAGTATTGAAAATCCACTCTTTGATTTTTTTCAGATAGAAAAACAAACTAGAAAATGAAACAAAATAAAAGACCAAAATCCACCAATATCTGCTGTATGTATTCTGACATGATAGGTAATTGAGAAAATATCAGGCGATACTCAATAATAAAACTAAACGGTGAAGTACTTTCTTTTTGGTACATGAGGAGACCTATGATACAACGGTTTTAACGCCATACAATTATAGTGGAAACTGTCAAAATCCATGCAAATTCGAGTGTCACCGGTAAATCTAGCGGGCGTATTCAGGGTTGATTTCGCTTTTGTCTCGAGCAGGGGCCTTCAAGTGGAGCGTGGGCCCATTTCCCGAACAGTGGCTAACAAAATTTTTGAAAATTATCTTTGTACAGTAGAACACCAAATGACGATGATCTTGCACAAAAACACCTTATGCTTTACAAACGTCAAGTTTGATAATCATATGTAGGAAATATATGAAGAGTTTCTGATTACTCTTCTGTTCGACTGGTTTCTTTAATCAACATGTAAAATCGCCGATTGAAACATTTATTTTCTTACCACAATTTCAAAGGGAATTTTCGTGGGTCCAGCTATAAATATAGAATCTTCATGTTTATTCCGTTCACTTTTGTATTCAATTTTTGTTCCATTGTAATAAACAGTTTGACTCCGGGAAGGGAGATTTATTATGTATTCACCGCTATGAGAATCTTTAACACCTGACGAGGACAGGAACAAAAATAAATGCTTTTGTTAGATATATAGCAAAACTCATAAATATTTACAGTTAATCGGTGGTATAATTGGCTCCTTTCAAGGACAAACTCGGCTACAAAATAAATTGTGAAAGATTGTAATAAACAAGCTCCTTCAGAGGCGGATCCAGGAATTTTTCATTCGGGGGGGGGGGGGGGGATCCAAACTTTGGTTCAGAAAGGACTGTTGGACTCCTTGAGGCAAATTACTTCTCCCCCACACCCCCTCCCACCAGTCGAGGTTGCACGTTATAATTCCTAGGCCGCTTACCGTTTATTTGGATTCATTAAAAAAAATCAGCCAGTTAAAGTGATATACGATTCTGTCTCAAAGTTGTAAGCGTCAGGTTTGATAGGGGGGGGGGGGTCCGGACCCCCCGGACCCTCCCCCTGGATCCGCCACTGTTCTTTTACTTCTATAAATTCAGCTGCTTAGCCAGCAGGTTGAGACGAGTTTTGTATCAATCAGGATGAATAGTTGCTAATAGTTACACTAACTTTTTGTTTCGGTGTTGCGAAAGCGCCTTTAGTACTAGTTTTGCGTTTTATGTTGCTTTGTTTATGTTTTTGTGGATTTTAGAGACGGCCAATACCAATGGAGAAAAAGAGACCCTGCGCTGGTGTAAAATGAAAAAAATCAGTTACCGAGAAAATGAAAGTCAACTATTGCTACAGGAAGAACCTTAGAGAAAGACGTTATTCGTCTAGACATGAGCGTGCATGGGACAAAGAAAACATTCCAATGAGGAATCAAACCTCAGACCTTCTGATTTCGTGCTCTGATGATCTGATGCTCTGATGCTCTGATGCTCTGATGCTCTGATGCTATGACGCTCTGACGCTCTGACGCTCTGACGCTCTGACGCTCTGACGCTCTGATGCTCTGATGCTCTGATGCTCTGATGTTCTACCATTGAGCCACAGAGACCGTCTGGAGAGCAAGACCCATTACGAAGTTCATATATGACAACGCCGCGTCCTGCATACTGCTAGGGTCGGCAATGTCCATAGCGTCATGTTTTGTAAATAGAGTAAGAAAGATGGTAAGTTTGCTCATGATCAGTGGTAGAGCATCGGAGCGCGGAATCCGAAGGTCTGAGGTCCAATTCTTTATGATTTCTCAGAAGTTTTTCCTTGTCCCACGCTCGAGTAACAAGACGAAAAACATTTTTCACTATTTCTTTACCGAGCTCAAGACTTACCACACCTTTCTTACTCTATTTACAAGGAAGAACCTTGTCAGTAAAATACAACAACAACAAAGGATACAACATTAAGAACATACGCAACATGTTGTGGTCTTTTCCAATCCACTTGAACATGGCATTTGTTGTCCCTAGAGGTAACACGCGAATGGTGTCTTCTTTTCCATAACCTGACAGACAAGCGAACATTTGGTAGTCGGTAAACTGAGGTAACTTTCTGCGTTAAAAAGATGAGCGGATTGCTATCGTCTTGCCTAAGAGTAGAGGTTCCCACAGGGAGTCGACCTTTGACGTCGGTTCCCTGTGTTTAGCGACCAGTCACTTACGTCATTGGTCGGTCTGCCAAATTCTCAGGAACAAACGCTTTTGTTCTGTAAATCACTTTGCAGACGTCCTATAAGTCAGTGCACTAGTGTCTCCGCTAAAATGGCTTCGCCAACGTCACATTATCCTCTTACCGTATTCCCTGTGATCTTTTGTGTACGTAGAATTCACCAAAACGCACGTGTCTCCTATGCCACCACAAATTCCACAGCGATCTTTTCTTGCTCCAGACTCGATTCCGTGGTCGCAGCTAACAGCCTCGGAGAAGAGCAGAAGCCAATTTCATAAGCAAGTCACAAGTAGACATGACATGCCGTGACATGACATGACATGTTCATGAAATGTCATGAATGGTATCAAGCATAATCAATTTTAGTGAACTGAGCTTTTTAATTAAAAAAGCCATACGTACTTATACAAATGTAATTTCCAAAAGAAAGACTCGATTTCTGTGCTGTTGACCCAGGATTAGAATCGATAAGGCACGTATATTGCTTCTTCCTTTAAAAACACATACTCGTGCATAATTTTTAAATTCAGGCCTTATTGTCGCTATTGCTCAAATAGCGTCCATTACCGTGAAGATCGCTTTGATATTCATTTCTTAACCCATGGTTCACTTACATGATTTTCATATATTCCCAGTTGTTTATTTATCATTTCACGTGCATGTTTATTTAAAACCATCATGATAATAACCAGCTCCCAGTTGGCTTGTTAGCTCAGTTGGTAGAGCACTGCATCGGTATCACCGAGGTCATGGGCTCAACTTCCCGTAGAGGCAATGGTTTTTTTTTAAGGCCCTATTCTAGTTCGCTACTACACAAGTAGTGTTCACTACCGCGAAGATCACTTTGATATTCATATTCACATACTGATTGGTCTTTCAAGGAGCACTCATAAAAACACCGTTTACTTATATTAAGAAAATGAGTTCTATAACCAAACCGCGAAAAAACGTTTAATGCGCAATTGAACAATTGCTTTTTTTCCGGGTATTTCACAGAAACGTGGCTGAAAACGACTTACTCGACATTTTCCTTCGATACAGACATCACGATTTTCAGGATGATTAGAGCATCGTGTTCCATCAGCCACTGAACCATAAAGTCTTAGTATCCACCCCTCAATGCAGGCAAGCCTACAAGGATCTACACAAATATAAAAATAAACAAAACTGGTATGCAGCGAGAAGCATGAAAATGGCCGTAAAAAGGGATAAAAAACATTTACAGAGTTAGTCTTTTCAGTCGTCCTCTTTGTGAAGATTCTCAAAGTGCAAATTAAAAGTCGAGGTGTAAAATCAAGTGGCAAGCCATAATAAGATATTTTGAAACTTTATATCTCGATGAAACTAACTTGTTTTTAATTTAAGAAACATTGCAATTCTTTCTCCAATCCCAGTCACATCTTACCTAGAACAAGATCTGAAAGCGAGCTTTGCAATAATGAACACTACTTAGCAAGTAGTGAAAATAAGGCCTGGAAAAAAATTTTTTTAGGCCTTATTTTCACTACTACATAAGTAGTAATCATTACTGCCAGGATTGCATACACATATTTCTTAAAACCGCAGTACACATGTATAATTTTCATTTATTCAAATTCATTGATTCATGAGAAAAAAGTTAATGAAATAAAAGGTTTGATTTAAACTTTACTTGAAATGTAATAAGCTCTCCTTTTCGGATGTATATTCATGCACTGTTGATCTCGATAAGAAGGCAAAGGACATTCAACCTACAGACAATAAGAACTTGAAGTTATTTCATCACAGTGTTTTCTAATTGTGCACTGATTTGGACGGAAAATCGTATACTTCTCAACAAGTGCTTTTTATTTTCTTAACAGACAGATGCAATTACCGACTGTAGAAGTATTATCCGCCACATGTTCTACATTGCTCGTAGAGTTTAACCCTCTAACTCTCTTAGGTGACCAAGATAGAATTTCTCCTTACAATAGCAATGCAATATCAGGTTCATATCAAGGAGAAAAGTGATGAGAATATAGAAAATTAGTATAATTTCAGAGCTGAGGAAAGAGTTTCCAGCAATGTAATTGGTCGAGCGGTTCCTTAAATGACGCTATATAAACCGCTCCACGCGGTTTATAAAATATTAAAATAAAATGTTAATAAATGTTACTAAAATGTTATGATTTTAGAAATTTCTCTGTTATTCAGCTCTGAAATAATACTAAAGCAATTATTCGCCTCAGGTTCGGTGAATATTGTCGAATAATCCCCTAGACTTCGTCTCGGGGATTATTCGACGATATTCACCTCACCTTCAGCGAATAATTGTTAAATATAAATGTAGGGATTATGTCGATTAATTGACGATCCGATAAAAAATTTTCTAAGGTAGCGTCAAGAATTGTACGGCCGACAGCAAGGAAAATTATTCAAGAGATCTTGGGTGTGAAAGAGTCCGGCAACCTGTAACACGCGTGTCTTTCCAGAAATTTCTCTTAGGGTCTAGGAACCTTTCTTTCTCATGCTCATTGCAAATCAATATTTTCATTGGTCTTTACAGAGTTATACAAAGCGAGTGAAAGACTTTGCATGGCACGCGAGTCTTTCCAGAAGCTTCTCCTAGAGTCTGGGAACCTTTCTTTCTCATGCTCGTCGCAAATCAATATTTTCATCTGTCTTTACAGAGATAATTATATAATGCATAGCATCTTTATTATTACAGAACATGAGATTAGCCTCAGTTTAAGATTTCTTGTACAAAATTAGAGTTGTTATGATCGAAACAAACCTGCCAGTTGCATATTTTCCATTTCCCTCTTGCAGATCCTGGGCAATTCTCACCCCCATTTTCAGGTCTGCAAAGAAGATTATGTTAATTTTCAAAAAGCCGCGTCAGGTCAGTCAGTCAGTCTAACATTCCTTCTATCATTCAGTCCGTTGTCAAGCAATCATTCAGTCAATCATTAAGTTTGTCAGTCAGTCAGTTAGTAAGTCAGTCGTGGTCATTCAGTTGGCTGCACCACGAACGCGCTCAGTGTACTATGGAAGCTTATGGACCAGAAGGCAAACGATTCTCCTGTTCAACAAATTTGCTGCGTCAACAAGGCTACAGTTATAACTTATCTTTTTATTGAAAGCCGTGATGCTGAAATGCATCGTTGAATAACATAGAGAATGGCACCACAAAATCTCGACTAAAACACGGAAAGGGAACGTTTTTTAACAGCTTCCTTTGAAAATGACTCAACTAGAAACAGGCGTAAATCGCTCACGGTGGATTAGTGCAGGCCCTTGTTCTGTGCTGTATTCCTCCTCCGCATGTCCGACTGCAAGGACTGTATTCAGACCACTCCCCCCATCCACCATCAACTCTGGGTAAACCATTGTCAACACAATTGCCCTTTATGCACCACTATGGGATAAAATGGAAGTAAGTTAAGGTATTTTTCAATTAGCATCCAGAGCTACACGGGATTGGCTGATTGTATTTTACTTCGTTCTAACAGATTGGTCCTACAACTCTCTCAACCAATGAGATGCAAAACTGATCGGAGTTGTTCATTGCTGTATTTAGGATATAAACAAATCAAAAATTCCAGCATTGCTATAAAATAACCGAGCCAACTTTGCATACAATCCTTAGCTATGATAGCTGAAAACGATTCACGTAGGGGTATGTTTTCAGTAGCAAATAGCTGATTTCACGTGGCTACTGAAAACATACCCCTACGTTAAAACAAAACAGTACAGTTTAGCAAGTATAGCAATTCTAATCCAGTAGTTTCATGACTTTCGTCTTTTTTATTTGTGTTATTGATTGAAACAAGAAAAACCTGGTGTACTGGCTAAAATAGCGACAGGAATACGTCGCTAGAAGTTCAAGTTCACTTTCATGTACATGTTACAAAGAAAGCATAACCCATAATTATATCGATGAAACCAAAGCCAGAGTTACTATTCAATAGAGTGCAGATCAAGTTGACATACATGACGTGGCCCACAGTTTGTACCGTCAGCTGGGGGAGCAAGTTTACTGTTGCAACTACCATATGATCTTTCACAGTACAAAGAGCCACAGTTTGTCTAAAATATAATGAATTAGATTAGCTTCGAAATAAAACTAGGGAACACTTCTTTTTCAAGCAATGGGTATACGTGAAAACCACCTTTATTTCAAACTCACTGACTGGTTGACCTTTGAACTTCTTTAGTTATTACATTTCAGTGTTTAAGTGTTAATATGTCTAAAACTAGGTATCTTATATTTGTATCGCGTCTTTTTGCTATATGGAAAAATTTAATTTAACTTAAAGGGCATTTAATTAGCTTGTTATGTTATGCCCTTCTCCATCTTCTCATTTGATTCTCATTTGTTGAAATGGAGGAAATAAAAAATACAATACGAATCGTTGTAGGAATCAATGAGTTAAATTCATCTTCTTGTACTATATTACCTCACTGTTTTAGTGTAATTATAAAGAAACAACTACAATTAAAAATGACTAAAATGAAACACGCATGATTCCCTGATTCCACAGGGAATCATGCGTGTTTCATTTTAGTCATTTTGAACTGTATTTCGCTCAACACTCATGTGTATTAAGCACTTTCCAACAGCATTTGCTACAATTTCCCACAATTAATAAAACAACTATTCACCTTTGTGTCTGTAGCCAGCGGTGGATGTTTACCTCGCAGCCTCGTGGCTTGGTAAATATCCACCACCAGCCACCTCCACTTCGGTGACTATTTGTTAAACATTCGGTTTATTTAAATTAAAGGAAGCTGTTGCTCAGTAAATTCATAGAATATTTATTTAAACCTTACCTTCTCAAATGAACAATGTCGCCATCCAACGCCGTAAAGAAATTCACACTGAGCATCTCCGTCAAACAAAACGCCAGGAAGGTTTCTGTCCGCCTTATCCGAGAGGTTAGATCCAGGCAGGAATATCCTTGGAGGGTCATCCAAGCATTTGGAGCCAGGTCCACTGTATAGAACACATTATGATGTATGAAATGCAGTGGTCCAATAAAAAAACCCCACATAATAGCGAATTTCGAATGAGTGCCCCAAAATCGAGACCAACGTGATAATTGAACGATGAAGTGCATTGGGGGAAAGGTATCAAACGAGCTAACGGGAACTCACTACGTAAGACTTGAGCTGTGATTCTCCCGAAATGACATCTTCCTTAGTCTTGTTGTGGCTTAGTGCATTTGACGTGAAATTTTCCTCTTATGTAGGTTTTACTGCTTTAATTATCTATATCATTCCTCACCTGAGAAACTCCTGAAGTACTTTTTGGCTGCATGGTGACCATTTCAAGGCACCTTGTCCTCCCGGCAGAGCAGGAGCCATGATGTTCACGCCAGCGGGGCAGTCGTCGCTCTCATCATGATCTACGCCGATACTGGTGATTGTAATTCAGAATAGAGAAAGATGTTATTCCATTTGTCACGACGGTGTAAGACAAAGAAAACCAGAAACATAAGATGATGGCACCTCGTTAGAGAAAAGGGCAGCTAATTAGTAAGCGTATAAAAGGATCTCTTGTTGCAACGTTTAGATCACCCCTGGTGAAGGCACTAGACAAGAGTGTCGAAACGTTGGGTCTATGAATTGTGATTTGTCCGGTTACATTCATTAAATCCGTAAACCAGAGTAGCATCAAACCATGTCTGAGTGCCTGGGGATGTTGAACCTTACTACCACTCGGTTACATAATGAATTCTCCTTTCGTTGAAGGGCCACAGCTATGCACGTGCATGTATTTTATTTGCATTTCTAGACAATATCTTTTTTAAACTTTCTGTCCGAATTAAAAGGAAAATATTTTTCAATCGGACGAACGTGATTAGGGAGACTGAAAGATCTCTGTAGTAACATGGACCATTATTAGGCTATATGTAACACATGTTCTGCATATTGCTCGGATCAGCAATGTCGTTAGTGCTGTTTGAGTAAATAAAATTACACTTCAGGTTTAGCGATGGAAAAGCTCCCTATGAGGTTTTCATTCTCATTATTTGAGTTTTTAATTTTGTCACACTACCAGAAATTAAAGGACCTGATATCAACCATTTCAAAAAAGGAATCTGCTACTGACAGTGCTCTCTCATTTTGCTTAATCTACTTTCAAGTCTTGGACTCAAGACTGGGCGATCTGATTTTTTTTTAAAAATGACTGATACCCATATCATCAACACACTTGTCAGATTAAAAAAAATATAACTCGCTCACTTGTGTCCAACTTCGTGTGCAATAATCCCGGCTGTTTGCAATCCACTATACGCATTTACATTGCCAGTGACCCTGCTCGCGCATACGCCTCCAAATACGGCTAAACCTATTAGAAAACAAGATAATTTAGTTTTATCGACTGAGTTGGTGTTGTAAATCGACCACCGTAAAGAATTTCAAAGCTGGTGCTTCGAGCGTTAGCCCTTCGTTAGAGCGACGAAGAAGGGCTATCGCACGCAGCACCACAGTTTTTTGTAAAAACCTACCCCTACCCCTACCCCTACCCCTACCCCTACCCCTACCTCTACCCTACCCCTACCCCCACCCCTACCCCTACCCCTACCCCTACCCTTACCCCTACCCCTACCCCTATAACTTATTGGGAAAAAACCAGCAGGTAAATTTCAGAACAAGACACATGCGTTCTTCTTGCCATCTAAATAGCTTTTGATTTGCAGATACCCGCATTTACAGGTTATTCATTTCGACGATGAATTTCGAAGTAAATGAAACAACAACAGAGAGGTAAAAAAAATCCTCTTACCTCCAAATCCTCCACTTTCCGTTGAAAACGAATCAGGAAAATATGAAATAGAAGAAAAACCAAACACGAACTCTAATTAAAACCCGGACTCATATAAGAAATGATGAAACTTTATAATTGATCGTTGTGAAAAGGGATGATTTTTTTGGTAAAACAAGATTTTTCCGATTTTCAAAGCATACTAGAAAAAAAAAAAACAAAAAAAAACCAGAATGCTGGAAAGGGAAAGAGGGCTGGAAAAATTAGTTCCAAAGACTTTATGACCCCAGGTTTCTCTCTAATGATACATGTACATAAAAGTCTAAACTAGCGGAGGTGATGATCATTTTAATTTCGTCATGATTTATTATTAACTCACTGGAAGGAAAGCCCCTGATAAAGGAGAGACAGAAGCAATAAAAGGGAGCAGTTAGCCAAGAGAGCTCGAACTGCTTCAGATTTCCTGTAGCAAAGAGGAAAAAAAAAGGGAACTCTAAGGTGGGTGATCAATATTTTTACATGGCTGCCGCCAAACTATGGAATGATCTTCCCCTTTTTATTAGATATATCTTCTATAAATCGTTTTAAAAAACCTCTTAAAACTGTAAAACCCACTTGTTTTGCATTGTAAATTTTTATTTTTTAGTTCTTATTAACCGAGCGGGAGGTCTGTATGGGAGAATCTGGACCGAGGTCGCCAGTACTGACCGAACGCAGTGAGATCTGTACCAGCCACCGAGGTCAAGATTCTCCCATACAGACCGACCTAGCTCGGTTAATAAGATGTTTATTATATGGCTGTGTCTTATATGCCAATTTTTTACATTCTTTGTACCTTTCTTTACTAGACCGGTCTAGATGCCGGTCTAGATGGGAAAATCTAGACCGCTTTCAATATTGATTTCAGCCAATCAGATTCGTGAATTCGGTAGTTCCCAGTCCTTGTGAGACATAGCCATATAATAAAATTAATTATTAACTGGAATTTGTATTTAGGATTTTAAATAGTAGTGAGTAAAAATTTCATGATTTCTAGAACATTTTAATGCGCAGATGAAAATGTCTCATTGATATCTGCCCAATAGAAGTTAATAAATTATTATTATTAACGTAACACTTACATATGGACGAGTGATGTAACGTCCCAAAACAAGGGATCGCTCTGATTGGCTGGTTTGATTCTGTCTGCCCATTGTCTGATCTTGTCCAATTTATCTTCCAATGAAGAACCCACGCTTACTCCCAGCTAAAAGATATTTTTGCCTCTTGAACAACTGCATCACACCAAATGCAGCTATTAAGTAAGTTTCCTTTATCATCTTGACGAGATGTAGCCTTTTATTATATTTTTGAACCATATATGGTGTTTGTATTTGCAATTGTAAAGTTTCATTTTCTTGGGATTCATAAAGTTTTTGAAGCTTTTTTCATTTATTTTGTATCTTAATATACAAGTAAAGTTTTAAGTTGGAGTTGGTCAGAATTACTGAGAAGTACTTTTAATGAAGCAACCCAAGAGCGCCTCTGATCATTGAACTGATGGCGCTGTACTGCATTATGAAAATAAATTTACCTCTTTGTTAGTAATAATGACAAGTCGGCTGACAATATAATTAATTTTAATTTTCCCGATAGAATTGTCGCGGAACATTCCAGAAACCTGTAGAGCATGAAAGTTAGAAAAGGATCAGCAATACGTGAAAAAAAAAAAAAAAAGATAGAAAATAGGTTCTTCTTTGCTGCTATACTGACAAGTATCTTGATAACTTTAGGAATGGTTTTTTAATTGACTTTTGTAGCAAAAGTTACTTTAAAGGCGCCAAAACAGGTGATTTATACTTTTAAGACAGCATCTTAGGGGCAGCCGGACCAAGGTGTTACCATAGACACGAGTTTGCGTGTTTGGGCTGGATGACCAGGTATATTCTTACGGCAAGGAAGGGAATTTTTCAAAGGGATACCTTAAGGAGTTTTGAGGGAGTGCTTTTGAAATGATGAAGAAACACGCCTGAGACATTTTGCGTCAAAGAAAAGCTTAGTTGCTTAGAGAAGCGGTTAAGTTACACTCACTATGTTAGCCAAAACTAACAAGAAGTGCGCTGTCTCCTTTCCATGTCTAGCCTCCACATTCTCATCTGCTACCAGCGCAGCCTGCAAGTACTTGTGGGCGAGAAGTTTAGTGTGGGTGGTTTTATTGACTTCGTCGTAATTCTTGCCTGAGTATGCGGAGTTTGAAGCAACTCCTGAAATATTTAGAACATAAAATACATGATAGACTAGAAAATGGCACAAGAGGGAAGCAGGAAAGGATTCCATTCACTGGAACCAGCACTCACAAGAACATTCAAACGGATTTTTGGAATGGAACTGCGTGCCCATTCACGAAACCATCTGCGAAAAAAGTTAGACTCACAATTATTATGACTTCAAAAAAGCCTTTGCTTCCTATCCCTCCCAAAAAATTAGATTCGAAAACTAAAGTTTTCAACAAATACACATTAAATATAACGAACTACTGTTGTTGACATGCCGGAGCCTAAAGAGCTCCGCATACCTGATGCACCAAGGCAGTGCATAGACGCTGATGATCTTCTGTAAACAAGGTGCAGCTTAGCGGCATTCCTGATAATCACATGTTTTGCCAGATGGTCAGGAAGTGGAGTAATGAAGAGTGTATCATTTGATAGTTTCATCATTCCTGTCTGCACGATGATATGGAGGTTTCAAAAAGGAAAGCAAAAGAAAGTTTATAATTGTTTATTGGATGCTTCGCGGTCTTCTATACATGAACATTACGATGAAACGAGAACAAAACAGAGTAGTAAGATGGTGATGGCTATTAATTGGTTCATTAACCAATGCAGTTACAGCATTTTTTTGCATGTAAGCGCTAAGTGGCATAATTGATTTAAGCTGGATTTATTGTTTGAATAATAATAATAATAATAATATTAATAATGATGATGATAGTAAAAACTTTGCATCTATTTAGACTGAAAAGACCATCCACAGCGAAACGCTGGACAATAAAAATGGCACAAAGAAAATAGAGAAGTTATAAAAAGAGGAGGCCTGTAATTCCTATGATTTATTTAAATGACCCTAATAAGATTTGTAGCACTGTAAATCTCTCGAAAAATTGTTTTCAATAAATAGACGAAGAAATGCTCCATAGGAATTGTCTGAGAATTGCCTATGCTTGTTGAATTATGTGAGCTGTATAGCGAGGCAAAAAGAAAAACATTAAAAAAGCTGTTATTATAATAATATTATTCCTTACTCAGTAACCACTCACCAGTCCTCTTGCATTGCTTAAAGCCACAAAAGAGTCTGGATCCGAAATTTCTCTTCCATGGAAAAATGAATTAGACTGAACAGGCATCCTTGTGACGTCACCGTTCTCGTGTCGTTTTTCAAGCTCCAGGCCAGGTTTTACCAACTGCGTGTTTCTTGTAAGTTTCAAATGAAGTATGTTCCCAAACGCATCGGTTTTATAGTACCAATCATGATTCCTCGCGTGAACATCGCGCTTGTGTCTCTCGTGGAGTATGTGTGTCACGAAGTCGCCATCTTGATTTGACTGATAAGGCGCGGTTACCTCATATTCAGGTACTGAGTTATAAAGTTGAACGTTAAAGAAATTGGTAGCGTTCTTCTACATCAAAACTTTGAGAAATTTACTGTCCGGAGGAGATTATTACTTGTTTGTTTGTTTTTTTTTGAACGCTCAAAACTTCTCTTTATTACAAGTTGATCTTCAAAGGCAATTAAATCATGTTATTATATACAAAAACCCATAAAGGAAACATTGGCCGGGTCATCCCTATCGGGGACGCTCCCTAAATAAAATATGAAATAAACTGAAGTAAAAATAGAATTGTAAGAATTAGCTTGAGTTCAGCTTATTTTTCCAAACTTCTTTACTTTACTTCGAAATCTTTGTATTAATGAATCAATGTCTTAGCAGTTTTAAAATGAAAGAGGACCCCTACCATCTGCAAAATTCTGGACGCCAAACAACCGCTCTATCTCCATATCTGTCATGTGATGATGAAGGGGCTAAGGAATGGAGGGAAAAGTTATAACATGCAATATCGGCTGAGGTAAATAAGAATAAACCTCTGAAGTCAGATACCATAGGAATTAGACCATTCTTTTGCGCTGCCATCTTTGTGTACGAATACTGAAGAGCATGCAGCTAGGTTGAAGTGTGGCACGTACAGTTCTTGCAATGAACAAAAGGCACTGGAAGAATACGGCGTACTTGAAGTGCTACTCAAAACTACATATTCAAGAGTAGCAAGGTATTTTTTCGAAGAGGCCTATGCCAAAAAAAGATTTTGCTTGTTCGTGTCATATATTTATAGCTTAAAGAAAATGGTGTAAGTATTGGTTTGTTTGGAAAAAAGATTTCATGTCGAGAACAGTAATATCAATATTACTCCAATTTTGAAGTACCTTTTTTCTTTGTTATATCGCTCTCATTATATAAATTTATTATCCATTTTTTCGGAGACGATTATGTGATACTGAAAGGATATCTTAATGAAGTATTCACGTTTCTAAATTAAGATACATTTTCGAAGATTTTAATCGAATTTTAATGAGGTAATTAACTCAGTTGCAAAACAACCGAACCATATGGGCTGAATATATATGAGAAAAGAAAAGTGCTATAACGACTAAATATTGACGGAAATCTGCAAGAATTTCTAGCTACTTTTATTCATAAAGAGATAATCATAAAGGTATCCAACATGCCTTACCTTTTTGCATTCGGTTAAAGCTGTACCTGCAAATATCTTTGAATATCACTTTTATTGATACTTGGTATGAAGATGTAGAAAATATTTTGAAAATATTGATTTCTTTGCATTTGTAACTGTACATTTTTTATTCCTCCATTTCAAAAATTACAAAGCTTTTGGATAAGAGAAGAGAGAAAGGAAATGGAGAAGGGCATAACATAGCGAGCTAACTAGATGCCCTTTAAGTTAAAATTACATTTTTTCACATGGTAAAACAAAAACGATACAGATATTAGTCTAAGAGAGAGAAAAAAGGAATCACATCTTAAACAACAGAAAAATAAATAATACAGGGTCTAAGAAAAAAGTAATTAATACTGAGAAAAGTAATAAAATAGTGATGCCAAACAATGTAACTTGTTATTTTCTATAGATGCAGCATTTTATAAAAACTTTCGTTTCACAGCTAGAGAACGAAGTTAAATAATTCACTACTTGGTGACTTGGTGGAAAACGCTTGCTGAAAAGATTGGCAGTAACATGCCGTGAGATTTCTGGCATATGGACTTTTAGGGCTCATGGTTTACTCTCGCTCTAAGAGAGATATCAACGAAACAAGTAAAACTCGTTTAAATGACCTTACACTTACCAGACATCAAGAAAATGATTGTGGTCAGGTGGCTGGCAGAAAAAATAATCTTTAGAGTGACATGCATATTCATACTGCTGGAGGTGAGGAAAAAAAGGGAGAGAAAACGATTGAAAAATGTTAAGGTTTTTACAATGAAGTGTAAAGGTCAAGTTCATAGGTTATGTATTTCCTATTTTCACCATTACAATGAGAAAAAAGGCGAACGAGCTGGTTTTTTTCAGACACATAAGTGAGACGATCAAATTTCAACTCACACTATTGATCATTTGGGGAGATTAGATAATATTAGAAAGAAACATCGCAGACGGGGCCAAACCTATAACCACTGATATCTGTATCGTTCTTTCCTCTTATAAAGTTATTGTATAATTGAAGATAAAATTTCCCAGTGCCCCAAAATTTAGATATGTCCAGTGTTTAGGTTAGCGCACACGTAAACTCAACCAGATCTCAACACCTTCGTTTAAAAAATTTGTCAGTCTCATCGAGTAAGTTCGTTTGTGAAAATTATCACCGTCAAAAAAATAAAGCTTTCTCCAACTCGCCAACTGAAAGACAAATATTTGCCACCGACCCAAGTTGCACAAGTCTTTCCTCTAAGCATGAGAACTAAAGGCCAGAAAAAGAATAATGATATATAACCATCATTCGACCTCACCTCTCTTAAGGTTCCCACTCAGCATGCTTCAACAAAGTGGTGCCCTAGATTTGATCCTTCTGATCTATTTGACCATCTTATTATTCAAAGGTTTTATCTACCCATCTAAAGTATACAACTAACTAATGACGACTTTGACAATAGTCGTCATTACTGCTGTAAGACTGGCAGGTGTAAGAGTCGCCTTTTAGTTACCTGAATTAGAATATCTGTCCATCGAACACGTAAGGGGGTAAAAAAGGGGAAAATTGAACACTCCTGTAAGAAGAAAGCTGCTATGGGTCGGGCAATAAAGAATTAAAAGGAACTTCTTTTCACGAAAGTGAATTAATCATGAATCAAGATGTATGTATCTACATAACATGATTTGATTTGTATATAAGAACGATCCTTCGCAGTAAAGCACTATTTGAGCAATAGTGGAAATCAGACCTGAAAAAAATTTCAGGCCTGTACGGGATTCGAACCACTGACCTCTGCGATACTAGTGCAGCGCTCTACCAATTGAGCTAACAAGCCAACTGGGAGCAGGCCATCAAATTAATTCGATATAAACCCGTAGATGATAAATCGAACAACAACAAACATATGAAACATATGAGTGAACTGCGGTTATGAGACGTATATAAGAACGATCCTTCGCAGTAAAGCACTATTTGAGCAATAGTGGAAATCAGACCTGAAAAAAATTTCAGGCCTGTACTGTAAGAGAGAAATAAACGTTTCAATGTAAAATGGCCAAAATGTTACCCCAGTGAGACCTTCTGCTTTGATTCTGCTGGAAGATATGTGGAGATCATGAATTTATAATTACATCTTACGTACACGAAATACTAGTGGATGTTTCAAGAAGCACGGAAGAAGTTGTAAGTCACAAACGCTTTTTATTCATCTCCTTTTGTTGTCTATCTGAATCACTTTAATTAGTCCGCCAAATTGTTTAGAAGTCACCTATTCAGCTGTTTTCCACTCCCTTTTTTATCATTAAGGAAAGCTGTATTACGTAACCCATAGGGCATTTGTACAGCCTTCCCCTGGCAGCTTTTTTTATGGTACGCTTTCGCCATAAGTCGAACCGTTTTCCAATTTTTTCCTTGGTTTACTGCCTTCAGCAGTTCCTCTTTTTCTTAGTGGCCCTTGAGGTCTTCAACTATTTCGCCCAGCATCGTATCAAATGTGAATTCACTTTATGCCCTGTATAGTTTTCTTCGTTATTTCGACAGTTTAGTTATTCACTTTGTAATAAAGTTAGAGGTTCCATGTTTGAACCGCTCCTGCAGATGATCCGCACCCTGATTTTGGCGACACAAATTTGGAAAAAATGGTTTTTGAAAAGAAATCGAAAGAAATCACGAGCAGAGTCGTGAGAAAGTTGCTCAATCTATTTTGGTTGCTTGGTCGAACGTACACCCACCTAGACTCCTAACATTAAACAAACCAAGACAGCAACAGCCAAGAGCACGTGGCAAAATAAAGAATCTAATTGGCAGAACGAAAGCTCAGCACGTGCGTTTTAAAACTTTGTACATTTCTTAGCCGTCCTTTACAAAACAACAAAGTTAAATCACCAAAATTTCCGTGGTCTGAAACAGAAACCCCGAAGTCGAATGATCTAAGTTTCAATTTGGAACTCAACGCTGTTCACATACGTTATGTTGAACTTGGCGTGTGGCGCCATAAGAGACAGTAAACACATCCAATCATTCGCCAGATTCTAATAATAATACAGATTCCTTTCTTAATCGATGTCTTTCTCGGCGTTGTCGTCCTGACTGCTTAGGGTCTCTATTGAAAACGGATTATACTTTGAATCCTTATCTGATTATTTGTTGTAACAGCGTGGGTCGACATCATTTCTACAGACACATACTTAAACTTCAATAATTAATATTACGTTCATTTTAATAGGTTTTCTGTAAAAAGAAACTTTTCCCTCATTCGATCAAAGGGGCTGAAATAATAACTAATGCGACAAAAATGGATCAATAATCGTTTTAGCTTTTTCCCTACATTTTTAGGGAAAGGGCTGCTTAAATGAAGTAATATATTCCATGAAACGGTATAGCACCTGCAAACAGTAAATGACATTTTTGGACAGTTTTTGATCGCATCACAATTTGATGTCATATGGAGCAGTATGTGTAAACTTTGTGCTAAAAAAACAAATAATACAAAGAGATTTTATATTAAAACTTCCCTCTAAATGAAAGAAAATGAAGGTAAAGTTATCTTCGAACGGACGGACTCGAAAAGAAAACGTATCGATATAGAGATTCTTCATCTCTTGATCTTTAAAGGTTTTCTGTATTACGTAAGTCAAACAGAGATACTTGCCCTGACTTTTGGTAATCTAAGATGCACGATATTTTAAACATAAGTGACACCTGAAGTTAGCTTTTGCATTTTGTTCGTCAACAGAATGACTTAATTGGCAGAGATCCCTTGACGGCAGCACAAAAAGGTGTTAGACTAATTTCGAACAAAACCGGTTTAGTATCCACAAGCTGGTATCAATAAGCAATTTGAAAGGGTTCCGCTTTCAGACTGTACGACAAAAATGGGGAGCTGAAGTTTCCAACGAGACAACCATTGCTGTATACTCTGCCGCGGGAAAAATACTTGATCTTCTGACACCGCAAGTAACAGCAACATGTCTAACTCATCATCCGCAGTGGACTTGAAGTTCTTCCTTTGCACACAGCTCGCTACAGGCATCTGTCGGACGATTCTCTCACCCTTAACAATCATGAGCAACGCTTTACTACTTTTCACCATCTTCAAGGATCCTCTGAAGTGCTTCCGTACACCAGCTACCTACTTTATCGTCGCTTTATCTGTTGTAGACCTTATGACAGGCCTGTTCGTTGAGCCTTTTTCTGTCCTTTATCGCTTTGTACTCTATGCAACATGGTCCAATATCATAAGAGAGCCGTACTACACGTTGCAACAAATTGGAATATGGCTTTCCTGTGTTGGGCTAAATGCATCATTTTTACTTGTCCTCGGTCTTATTGCCACGCAGTACCTGGCGATAACATACCCACATCACTATCTTTCAATCGTCACAACACGACGGGTCCTCGCTTGTATTGTCTGCTGTGTCGGGTATTTAACAGGTTTTATCCTACTGCAATTCGTTGTATCACCACTGACCCTATTGCAAGTGGACCTTCACCTCCACTCCACAGTTATAACAATCCTGCTTATCTTCAGTTCAGCGATGCTCTTGAAGTCATTTCACCAATTCGCCAAACGATCTCGTCGACTCGCAGGTGGGAACAGCATCGAACAACGCAACATCCGTGAACGCGGGAACAAGCTGCGAACAAACAGGATCAGCGAAAGGCAGTTTACCATTGTGACTTTATTTCTGGCAGGAATACTTATTGTGTGTTCCCTTCCTCATATTACTACAATTCATATCAGATTCTACACGAAAATCGAAACGCGACAAGAGTGGCTTGACTTGCTTGCTGTAATCGCAATTGGGGACGAGATGATGTTTGTGAAGGTGGCTTTAGACGCGTTCATCTACGCCTGGAGACTAAAGAAATATAGGAGGTCGTTGAAAATGGTACTGTGTTGCTGCGCCAATACAGTCGAATCTGAGATAACTGTTTCGAGGACCATGGACACTTTTACCTTTCAAAGTGCAAACCCTGTGACGTCGTCGACTCATGCTAGAAGTTTTAGTGCAAATTAGCTTTGATCTAAGCTTTCCTTGGTTGTTAATTGGGGACCTTAGGCAGACCACGAAGGCGACGGCAACGAGAACGTGGAAAAACAAAAGATCTAATCAGCAGAACAATAGCTCAGCACGTCTTGACTGCTTAAGGTCCCTAATAAAAGCAAGGGCGTTTTGTAATAGTTAAAAAATGGTGACGAACGATCTCATAGCGAGCAGCCTCTTCAGCGAAAAGTCCTACGAGAAATCTCGCTATTTTAAAATTAATATTAAAAACTCTGGATGTTCATTTTAACGTCTGTTATCTGCTCCACTCAACAGACATCTTTTTTAAACTCCCAAGATTTTAGCCAGCACCCTTAACTTAAAAAACCATTGTTTGATTCAAAGATAGCAGAAAATAGAATCGAATCTGGAGATACTAAAATTGTTTGTACAAAGTTTTCCCACGTTTCTTTTGAACGTAACAACTTTTTAGGTAAAGCGAATCCTTAGAGTTTTTTCTTTATTCTCAGATGATATAGCTGTTAGCTGACAGCCGAAAAACCTTCAATTCTAAATTTGGTTGCTATAAGCATTTGTTTGTTCTAATTATGGGAGTCAGTTGCAATAACTTGTGGTCAGGAATTTGCGTAGTTTTTTGTATTAACCGGCCGAAAGATTAAGCGAGTTGATGAGAATTTTACTAACGCCTTTCGAAGAAGAAGGTGATACTCTATTATTTTCTAGAGGCATACATTCAACGAGTTCTGAATCAGATGTTTATCCAGCCAGACAGGTGAGGATGGAACAAAATGCAAACGTATTATTGACACTGAAAGCTCACGAGAGTTACACAGCATGATTCTTCTTTGCCCTACTCCCTTCTTTCTTTACCACCACTATAAAAATTTCTCTCACGGTACCGTCATTCGCTAGAGCTAGTAATGGGAACATGGAAAAGCTTAAGCTAAAATTTCCCAAGTTATGATGGAAAATTCAAAACTTACGTGTAACCTGATATGAAAATTGGTAGTTGGTAGCAATGAAAGCTGTTTTGAATTTTGTCAGTTTCGACTTTTGACTTGCCATATTGATTCAGTAACCGTTCCTTTTGAAACATGGAAGGCAAATCGTCCTCGATTGACGAGCTTAGAAAAGCTTGTTTCAATTGACACCAAAAAGACCGTATAAGGAAAGGCGGAAAGAAAACATACTTTTAATAACGACAGCAAACAGCATGTGTTTAATGTGACAGCTGTCACTGAAAATTAGGGACCTGAAGCAAACCATGACGGCGACGGTAAAGAGGACGCGGTGAATCAAAAAGATGTAATGGGTGGAATAGCCAGCACATGCGTTTTAGAACTTTGAACATTTCTTAGCCGTACTCTGCAAAGTAACAACGTCAAATCACCAAAATTTGCGTCGTCTGCAAATGGAAACCGCGACGGCAAATCATTTTAGTTTCCATTTGGAACTCAAAGTTGCTTATATGCGTTATTCTGAAAGTGAAGTGTGACGCCGAAAGAGACGATAAACACATGCAGCCATTTTCAAAATTCTAACTGAAAATAGAAATTCATTTTTTAATCGACGCCTACCTTAGCGTTGCAGTCCTGACTGCTTAAAGGTCCCTAAGGAAAGCCAGTTGACGCAATTCATACCTCGTCTGAATCCGAGTATACTTGGTTCGTAAAAACGTCAAAAATTTGGAAACATGGCTTCAAAGGTAGAAATTTCAAACAGGGGGAAACTAGTTCCGCTTCGTATGCTTTTTAACAAAACTACTTAACGATGTAAATATATTTTTCTTAAACAATATCGAATATTTTTCTAGTCCTAATGATGACCAAGAAGGAAAATCAGGCCCCCTTTGTTATGCCCCAATCTTTGTAACTTCTCGCTTTACACGGTATTGGCTCCAGTCCTTTCTTGTGTATTCGTCCTTCTGAAAGCGCCACACAGATCTGACAATAAATAGGATACTTTGGTTTCCAATGGTTTCCAATGGCGGTCCCAGTGAAATTTCCTATTCCTTTCGACTTCCACGTCAAGTACTTGTTATACTCTTTCTCATTCGTGCTAAGTTTCTTAAGATAAGCTGAAAGGTCTTTTGGAGTCTTGAAGTCACGGACTTTAATGACGGATTGTCCAAGATTGCCGGGCAGGAACTCGTCTAGTTTATCTGTACTCATTACCACGGGAACCGAGCCTGCATTCAGAGCATGGCTTAATTGATCATCGACAAAATAGTCACAGTCCTGGTTAAAAAATACCAGTAAAAATTTGTATTGTCTGGCTAACTCACTCTTCAATTCTTTGAAGTTTTTTCCGTTCTTAGATCCATATCGGCCCACAAGATCATTTTTGTTCCTTAGACAGGCTCCATAAGAATCGACCTGCACAAACTTCATCAATTGTCTCATGTATTCCGTCCGCACGGGCTCACAGTTTGAAAATGCTGCCATAATCAATTTCGTTTTTTCCTTAAATGGGAGTGGTGGTGTTAATTTAGGCATGGGAACGACTGGGACGGGGAAATCGTAGTCTAAGCGGTAACTCATTAATAAGTTAAATCTGGACATAAACTTGGCGTTTTTCATCACAGGAGTGTACACCGGGTTTTCTTGTGTGTAAAGGATCCATGGCACAGATTCATTCGGAGGTATCATGTTTGAATCCCTAGCATGAACCACGAACCCGTGTGCCTCTCTGGCTCGCGAACGGTTAGACGTGACCTGACAAGCCACAGGGCAGTCACCTTCATTCCACCTATGCTCAATGTGCGGCTGACTTCCGAAAATAGTCGTCCAGAAAACAATTAACCACGGTTCTGTTTTGATGGAGTTCCTCGTTTGGGGAATTACAGCATGCTTTGGAGGCATAAACGTAACTCTTGGTGCAGAATATTTTCTTTCGAACTGCCATAAAAAAACAATTGCTGGAAAGACGAGAAAAAATAGAGCTTTTGAGCCAAAGGACTTCTCCACCATCGTTGACCCCAATAAAGGTTTTGGTAATAACCTGTCAAAAAAACAAATTTACACGGTAATATTTTGGCGTGCTTTCAAGCCGTCACAATCAAGTTGTCTTCAACGACTTACAAACAACCATACAAGCCTGTTAGTCAGGGTGTTTTAGAAGCGCATAACGTTTTTTGGCAAAGCTTTAAACGGAACTGTAGATCACCAGGATACCTGTAAATAACCTACTTTGTGTTCGAAAAGTCTAGAGTTTTCCCTTCCCTTGCTTTTGTTTCCTTTTACAAATTTCAATGAACGTTTCAAATTTTTCTTGCTTTTTCAAGCGAGACTGCGGTGGTTTCTAATTTTTTTCTTTTGAAATTTTGCGCGGGAAATTAGCACGCGGACGGTCATGCTTGATCTCCTTGCGCATGCCCCACAGTTGACTGTGTTAGTTTTCTTCTACTTGCGTCTGATAACAAACACGCAAGTTTTCTGCCTCGGAACAATATCCTTCAGAATGCATTTAATGCGACCGCAAGTTTATTTGACTGACCGAAATTGAAGATATGCGGCAGCGACCTCAACGAGCTTTCTTTGGTCAGAAAAGCAAACTTTATTTTCGTCTGCTGAGTGTTGGAGATCGATCCAGCCGCTTATGTTTACATAATTGATGGGATAATCTAATTTAATCAATCAGCCAATAAACTTTAACTGCATTTACGGTTCTTGTTTTACCAGCAGATCGAAGTGAGTCACAGTGTTAGGTCTGTGCTTGAACTCGATTTTTGTTTAGATTCAATGGAAAGCTGGCATTTAGAGCAACGATGCTGAGTACAAACTGCAACCAATCCCGTTATCGTTTTTTGCTGTTTGGGCGAGTCTGGGCTGACGGCAAATTCCCACGGTCTTTATTCCTTAGTGCATATCAGAGTCCCCACATAAAACTCACGAGTTAAAAATTGGCTGCTAAAATTGCCGCGGATGTCGTCAATATGGTGACCTGAGTTGAGCACGTGGCCAACTCTCTTGATAATTTCTTATGCAATAACAACTTATTATACGAGCTGCGATCAGCCACTAGGTCAGGAAACAGCCCTGATCAGACTTACGTATCAGACTCTAATGAACATGGAAAATGACGAAGTGACCAGTCTGGTTTATATAGTTATCCGAAAAGCTTTTGATGTAATTGATCAGGAACTTCTTCTGAAAAAGCTGTCGATCTACGGTCCTACTTCTTCTTCTGTTGCCTGGTTCAAATCCTACCCGTCTGGGAGGAAGCAGTTTATTTCGTTAGGGAAAACTACGTCTGAACAGCTGACAGTAAAGCAAGGTGTGCCCCAAGAGTCAATTCTAAGTCCGGTGCTTTTCCTTTTGCTTAATTTGTCAACGATATGCCCTCTTGCGTTCAAAAGTCAACTAGGGACATTTATGAGGACAACACCACCTGGTCTTCGAGTTCAAAGTGGAAAACCATACCACCGCTAATTCAAACATTGTCACAGGACCTGAGTGAAGTAGGGGATGGGCTAGAGAAAACAAAATGTATGTTGGTAACGGGGAAGCGTCTACGGAAGCGCATGGTCCAAGATACTGAAAACCTGGAAGTTAGAACGGATAACGCACAACTTGAAAAAGTCGTAAACCATAAACTTCTTGATATGATTATTGACGAAGATCTAACTTACAAAGTGCATGTCGATGAGCTTTGCAACAAACTTTCGAAGCGACTTGGCCTTTTACGTCATATTAGCCCCTACTTAAAGAGAAACCAGAGAATAATCTATTTTAACGCAGTAGTAAAACCAGTTATGATGCATCATAATAAAAGTCCGGTATGGACATCATGCAACAAAGAGGCACTGAGAGAGTTCTCCGTTTGCAGAAACGGGCCACACGTATTATTCTTGAAGCACAACGCAGTAGTCGAACAATAACATTGTTTAACAACCTAAGCTGGATCCCCTTTTATAATGAAGTGTATATAAAGCGATGTGAACTGGCCCATAAAGGGCTAAACGGTACTCTACCCGACTATTTAAACGCATCTCCAAGAGAAAACTCCGATGCTCACTCAAGAATCACGAGAAATTGTGAGATATTATTGTGCTTCCTTCAGAGAAACATCTCGGAGGGAGGACGCGCCTTTACCGTGAGAACTATAAAGGATTGGAACAATTTGCCTCGATCACTAAAGACAAAGAAGTCTTTGAAATCCTTTAAAACTGAATTATGGAAAATAGTACTACATTCTAAGAAGACTAAGGGATCGTTTGATAAAAAGTAACGACAATAGATAGATGTTTGTATGCTCTTCGTTTTAAATCCTTTTGTCCAGTTATCAAATTCTAGAAATATTTTTATATTTATTTTCTATCGTAAACAGTATCTATTGCTAATGTAGTTATGGTTATTTGTATTTTGTATTTTTTTAGAGGGCTACAAGTTCATCAGTAATGTTAGTTACTGTTATATGTCCCCCTCATAAAATAAAGTCTCTTCTTCTTCAGTGGTCATATGGCAAGCTGTTACGTTTTAAGGGTTAGAGTTTTCGGTACTCAGGGACATTAAAATTTGCATACAATACTACCCATAATTCTTCGTTTTCCAGTATCGGTCGCCTTTTATGTGTTGGGTTGTCACGTAAACCAGCTTCAAATACAAGACACGGCGACGGTGACGATGTCGGGCAAAGGGGTCAAAG
Source organism: Stylophora pistillata (assembly GCF_964205215.1). Taxonomy (NCBI): domain Eukaryota; kingdom Metazoa; phylum Cnidaria; class Anthozoa; order Scleractinia; family Pocilloporidae; genus Stylophora; species Stylophora pistillata. Next base: position 22,712,375 of record NC_142531.1, on the reverse strand, counting down.
TTTGGCCGGCCGCGCGCCAATTTCCCGCGGAAAAACTTTAAAGGAAACATGAGAAACAACCGCTGCCATGTAAAATATATGCAAAACTTTAAATTTCAGAGACACCTGGAAGGAAAGAGAAGTGGGGAAAAGGGAAACTCTACACTTTTCGAATAAAGAGCTTATTTTAATCATGGGTATCTTGTTAATTTTCCATTTAGTTTTGAGCTTTACCAAAGACAATGTACTGCCGGTTGTCACTGTCACACATCATCATAACCATTCAACAAATCACGTAAAAAATTACAGAGATAAAAGTAGGTGAATATTCAAACAGTCTCGCAAATATCCAGGTCTGTGTGATGTTTCGTGCGGGAGATATTCGAAGCAATATGTTACTCAAATTTACATGGCTTTGTATGAAGACGTCATGTTTGTGTCCCTCCGAGGTACATCAATATGGAGGCCAGAAGCTGACAAAAACATATGTCAGCGAGTTTGTTATAAAAAGCCTGTTTTCGTCTTCCGGAGTTCATAAATAACTTTCGAGTACTTATTCTCAAACAAGGACTCTTTAGGTTGCAAAGTCTCGGCGAATAAGTAAGTTTTTACTCGGGCTTCCGAAGGAAACGCCCGAGGTATAAATTTGGCTGTCTTTTTTTTTTTTTTTTTTGCGTTCAGTCACAAAACGCAGTTCCACTACAGCGCATGCGCAAATTGTACGCGCACGCGTAGAATGAACCCTAGAGTGTATAATTAAAGCAAGAAAGCAATGGCTGCCTTCGTGGACAATTCCGTGATGTACCCGAAAGAAATTCGATGGCTTTTACGCCCAATGTATATACAAAGTCACACACCGTTCGCGGTAGAACCGCAATAAAACTTGTGTAGCGGTTTGTGAACGGTTCGTTCCGCGAACTTAAAGAGAGATCAATTTACGAGCGATCCTTTACGAGTGAACGTTTTATCGAGAAATATCAAGCGAAACCTGCTATATCAAACGAGTTATGTCATATTATGTTTACATGTAAACACAACCGTCTATTTAGACGTGATCGGGAACCCAGTAGAATACCAGAAGCTACTATGAAACGTCTCAGAAGAAAGGGCAGAAAACTGAAGGAATTTGGTTATGAGCGTATTCGTCCAAGCATACCGAGGTCCTCTTGGCTACGTCGTTTAAGGGGGGGTTAAATTCTGACCTATGAAATCCAGCGTGAAAACGAGGCTAAAACACATAATTCCTCATAACTTTGTTAATTACGGACGAAAATACACCAAACTTGCTCACATGATTGGGCATGATCCTCCCTGTTGATTTATGCTAATTTATATAGGTCACGTGATCTTACGCATGAAAGCGAGATTGAAACACATAATTTACTATAAATTTGTCAAAAAATCCTTATCATGCCAAACTTGCTCACCTTAGTCAGTTAGACATCTTGCATCGATTGGTGCCACTTTGTAGTGTCACGTGACCCCATGGAAATGAGGCTGGATTGCAAAACACGCCAAAGGTGAACACATCATCCAGGACAATAACGTTGACTCATTGTAATGCATATTACTGCTGTATGTATAGCATTTGAATGAAAAAAATAAAAGTTAAAAAGGTGTAATGATAATGTATTTCGTGTAGCTTATATAACTTTATTATGAGCGATTTCTACAATCCCATTTCGCACAAATTCCTGTGGATTCTTAACCCAGGGGACCTGGGTGATTGTGAGCCTGAACTATTGGTCAGCGGTAATTATTTGAGTGTCCGCCATGTTGTACTTACCGTCATCACAGTGCTTGTAGTATGAAGGATTTTGGCCGGTCTAATGCCCCTTTAGATTTTAAGCTATGTGTAATCTGCCAAGAAAAAAGTACAGCCAATCTTGTTGAAAATCCAACTTCCCATCAAAAGCTTTTAGAAACCATCGAAGAACGTTCAAAGTGCGAGGACATCAACTCGAAAACATTGTGGCTTGTGCTTAAAGACCTACCACTATCAGAGCTTAAAGGAAAAGCAACATGGCATAGGTCGGGCTACCAAGAAACCACCCACTCAGGGAAGATCAAGAGGGTAAAAGAGAGGTTTCAGAGAGAGGTTAGAGGGTCAAATGAAGCTCGAAGAAAGACAAGTGAATCGCTTCAGGTAATTGCTAGGTGTAATGGCTTATAACTTTAAGAAAATGAAGAAAGATCTTGTTAATCAGAGTGAAGAAGGGAGAAAGCTATTCAGTGCTTTTGTACAAGATAGGATCAAGACAGGAAAGATCAACCTCTGGGCTCCTGTAAAGAAGCGCAATCTTCTTACCTGGAAAACAAGTGCTAAGGTCATCAAAGTCAAAGCTAAAGACACGATCATCGAGTTAAAGGAGGACAGAAATCTGTTTGGTTGTTTGGCGATGGTGTGCAAGAGCCGCCCAGAAATTGAAATCCAAGAGGCTGTTAGCTTATATGAGTTCACTTTTGTCCCAAGATCTTTATTTGCACGAGATGGTACCATGTTGCATTGTTCTTGCAAGAGTGCCCTTATGCATATCCTAGAGAAGGCACGTGGCCCTAGTACTAATACACAAGAAATCACCGCAGGATTCAAAGTCGCGATTGTTGATGGAATGGCCGAAGTCCAATCACTCGACAAGCCAGAGTGGATCAAGAACTGTAGAGACTTTGCTGAACATTTCACGAATCGCTTGCTTGTAAAGTATAATGATTTACAAGAGCACCACATAATCTTCGACAGATATGAAGTACCATCCTCACTGAAATCAGCAACACGAGTCAAACAACAAGGTGGCCATGCTCCCATTTATTATCGCATCACTGATTCTACCCACATCGCCAAGGTGCCGATGAAGAAGCTTCTTGCCCATTCAAAGACCAAGGGCGAACTTACTATGTTTCTCGCAAAGAATGTGAAGGATAATGCTAATGGGAGACAAGTCGTTGTGGCATGGGGAACGGAATGTGAGGCAAACGCACAGAGACGTCAGGCATTTACGAAGTACACAAGAAGAAGCCGACACGAAGATTTTTTTACATGCTCTGGATGCCTCTGCTCAAGGTGCTACCCAACTCTCTATATATTCTCCTGACACTGATGTTCTTGTTTTGGCTCTCCAACGGTATCCAGATTTGTGCTCGAACTCTAGCTTTGTTACTGGGACCGGCAGTAGTCGTAGAGTTATCAACTTGAAGTCAATCGCAGACGCCCTTGGGCCCACTAAGACGGCTGCGCTGGCAGCATTTCATGCGTTGACTGGAGCAGATGTTACTGGAGTTTCTCTGGAAAGGGAAAAGCAACTTGTTGGGATGAGTTTGATAAAGCCAGCACTCCTATCTTGCAAGCTCTTGCTAACCTCGGTTGTGGGGAACAGCCAGATGACGGCACAAGAAGTGGAGTGGAACAGCTGGTTTGTCGGATGTACCAAACAAAGACAGACATCAAAACTGTAAAAGCCCTCAGATGGTCCCTCTTTAAGAAAAATCAAGCTGTGTCTGAGAGGTTGCCGCCCACACAAGCTGCTCTCCATCAAGCCATACTAAGAGCGCACTACCAGCTTCTTTTTTGGAACAACGATCAAGTAGCAAACCCGGTGTTGCCCTCACCAGAAGGCTATGGATGGCAAGATGAAGATGGAAAGTGGGTACCAGTCATGACAAATCTTCCACCAGCTCCAGAGGCAATTATACAGCTTGTCCGATGCAAGTGCGCCAAGTCTCGTTGCTCTAACAACCGTTGTCAGTGTCAAAAAGCCGGACTTGTCTGTACTGATCTCTGTCTGTGCTCTGAAGATTGCCAAAACGAGTATGCTGAGAGTGATGATGAGTATGTTAAGGACGAAGTCGAACAGGAAATTTCATAGGAATGGACAACTGAACAATGTATATAGATATTCAGTAAGACTTTCATGACTGCATATATAAAATAGCAGTAGTCGCTATTTTCATTTTCTGCCCTTCTTCAAATATACATGCGAAAATGAATACATGGAGCCAGTATCATAAGTTGGCAAAATTATTGATTATGTGTACAAGATAGATTCTGAAATGGAGCCTCCGCGGTATTTCCTTTATCCGTCTCGTCCCTGTGCTATGGGCCATAGGACAATGATTAGTTGAAGTTTTTATATCTGAACTCGGATAACCAGATATGTATCTGCCTTGTAGTTGTTAATACATCTGGCAAGACAAATGCCATCCTACACCTTGCTACCAGATATATCTAGCCTCGTTTCCATGTATGGGGTCACGTGACACTACAAAGTAGCACTAATCGATGCAAGATGTCTAACTGACTAAGGTGAGCAAGTTTGGCACGATAGGGATTTTTGTTGACAAATTTATGGAAAATTATGTTTCAGCCTCGCTTTCATGCGACCTATGTAAATCAGCATAAATCAACAGGGAGGATCATGCCCAATCATATGAGCAAGTTTGGTATATTTTCGTCTGTTATTAACAAAGTTATGAGGAATTGTGTTTTAGCCTCGTTTTCACGCTGGATTTCATGGGTCAGAATTTAACCCCCCCTTAAAAGCGGTCTGAGCAAGTTGCAAAGCTTACACTAAAACTTTTCTTGTTTAGTAGGTCCTAATGAACACTTTTACACTAGGTGCTTGCTTTCAGCACGAACTTCACACGGGATCACTTTTGCTCCCAGACTATAAGATGATTTGCCAAAAACTGTTGATGTTTGTGGAATTGAAATAAGTTTATATTCTAAAAGTGATCACAGTGAAGGAATATTGTCTGACTCAGTTGACAGAAAATAAATTCTCAAAAATCTTGTAGGAAAGAATAGAGGTTTTTGATGTGGTTTTCAGTTCTTGTATGACATGTATTTTTAAACCCACAGAAAGGTCAAAATATGTGTATTCCCTCTTGGCATTTAATGAAAGTCAAATGCCTCTAATTTAATATACTAAAACTGTAGATAGCACTGCTTCTCTTGTTGTAGCCTTCAGCAATATTCAATATTCAGAGATTTTCCTACTAAAAACAATATGAATCATTGAACAGCAATATTTCTTCAATCTACTGATTTCTGACAACTCCCCGTGGGTGGACATTTGGCAACAAGCTATGACTCGGTACCTATAATAGATAAAAAGTTCCCTTCTCCTTGCAGTTAAAGGCAAATACATTACCTACTCAGGGTTCGTAAAAATCTTGAAAGTCCTTGAAGATGCTTGAATTTAAAAATAAAAAATGAAATGCCTTGACAGTACTTGAATGTGAGGACTAGGGGTTGATTTTTGCAATGCTTTTTCTTTAGCGATTTTCAAGTTGAAAATTACTGTACTTACATTGAAAAGCTGAGAAATAATATTAAATAATTTTATAAATGCTTATGCAAATCTTTCCAAAAGTGGTCCTTCAATTTTCTAACACTTGGCCTACAAAGTCATTGAAAAGTCCTTCAGATGCCAAAGGTTGAAATTCAAGGAACCTACTCCTATATGGTAATATTATTACACTCCAGCAGACAACAAAAAACACAAGTAGAATTAGTCGTGACCAGAAATGACGGAATTGCTTGAGGACAATAACAATGGCAATAAGGCAGTCCCCTAAAGATAACTTCAGATGTGCCAAATTGAAAGCCCGAGTTCACGCAGCTATGCGTCTAGTTAACTAAGTGACAGCATACTCGGTGGCCATTTAACATCGTATCACGCAAAAGCTTAGAAAAATCAACCTTGCTCTAGCACAAGACGAAAAAGCCTCTCAAACTGAGACATGATTCGCAAAAAGATAAGTCTTCAGTTTTTCTCATAACTAACTTAACAAAAATCTCAAAAGTACTGATGATTCTTTATTTTTTAATTCTGATAACGTCACACCATAACTTGCTGGCTTATGTGGTTGTTTTTGTCAGACGATTTGGTTCTGATTAGCTGAAAGTACATTACCTTAGCCATAACAACGTTATGCTTGACTGTAGTGGTCTAATCAAAACGCAGCTTATTTTGATAAACAAAGGTGTATTCAGTGGTAACATGTCACCACTTTTGCTTCATTTGTCGGTATTTTTCAGTAGTTTAACAGCAATGGTCGAGGGCCGTGGTAGCCCCTGCCATGTTACCCGTCGGATCCAACATCGTTTAGATTTGCGATTCGGTGCGTCGCATAGGCGAAGATTACAGTACTTAAGAACTTTTCAAGGCCACAAATTGCACTCGCCCAACGAGCCTAAGCAATTTTGTGGTCTTTGAAAAATTTATTCGTGCTTATTTACACCAAATTGCACTCCAAATCATGTATTACCTATACTGGTGGCTTACTGTAATTTTCAAAACGAAATGAAACGAAACGAAACGAAATGAAAATCTGTAATTTGCGAAATAGAAATCTGTAAAAAAATCGTAAACATGCCTGAAACTCAAGAAAATCAAAGAGCTTGGGTCAGTTCCATTTTCCCAACAAACGTGATATTTTATCTGGAAACAACATTTTCCACGTGTTTCAGTGAAGTGTCATGTCACGCATTCGATTTATTCATCGACAAAGTAGATTGTTTACACCATAGAAACAGTGCAGCGCCAGCTAATATATATATATATATATCTTATTAGGTGTTTACGTTGTGTAGTATCGCTGAGTATTTTTACGAGTTGTGCCGTATTTTGACGGGCCTGTGGGACGAGTCAAAATACAAACAACGAGTAAAAATAATCAGCAATAGCTGTGGTTACACTCGCCTCCTTCCCGAGGTAACCCAGCGGGTAATAACCTTGGGTTGGGATGGGTTTGGATTTCCGGTCAGGTTTAATCCTCCGGTTACATCGCAAATTACCCGAGGTCAAGTTTTGACCTAGCAGTGTTCGGCGGGAAATTAATTCATCATGGAGATCACAAACCGCGAAACTAATGGTTTTTATTGGAGTATTCAGAGCAAAGACGAGTAAAATATACTTAATGTGAACCTCGAAAGTTGGCCATGTTTGATGTCGCGTGTCTTGAATTTGGTACTTGCGAGGATATTTGCCGCGATTTCAGCGCAACACCACAAAAATGCCCAGCATGTCCTGCGGTTTCCGGATTTACTATTTTCTTCCATCCGACTGGTTGAACTACTCCTGTGGTTAGATAAACCACTGCTAAACCCCACGACTTGGTTCGGGAAACGTCATGGGTAATTTTTTTGTTCTTTTTTATGTATCCATAGCAATTTCCCATATGCAGTTTCACTGTGGGAATAGAGGTCACGCACAAAACAGACTTCCCGTGGGTAGTCTCACTTTCCCGTGGGCAAAAGGTCTGGTGTAACCACAGCTAATAATACACAACAAAACGTTAAATAAGAGATTTATTATCCAACACGCCAAATTGTTATTTCATTGCGGTTGTTCGAAGGGTGGATAACACTATCTGTACATCACACAAACCCTACATCACACACAAAGCCACAACTATCAGAACTCTAAAACGACGCGCACAACTAGTATGCGACTCGACAGACAGCTTATCCGACGAGAACAAATACCTTCACCGTGTTTTTTCAAAGAACAACTACAACAACGACTTCATCCGACGAAACACTCACCGAACCACTACCACTACCGAAACAAACGACATCGCAACCCCTACGGCTACAGCAACCATACAGTACATAAAAGGCATGTCTGAAAACATCTCGCGCATCTTACTACCCTTCAATATCCACGTCGCCCACAAACCTATCACCACACTACGTCAGTTACTAACCAACGTTAAAGACAAAGACGAACCGAGGAACAGACAGGGAACGATTTATAAGATCAATTGTTCCGACTGCCAAGCCTCCTACATCGGTGAGACTGGCAGAAACCTCACAACAAGACGAGGAAAGATGATGTCAGCAATCACATTGCTGAACACCATCGACTTACCAACCACAACATTGACTGGGACTCTGCGCAATGCCTAACCTACAGCACTGACTATTTTCAACGACTGACTCTGGAATGCTGGTTTACTAACTTAGAACAGACTCCCCTAAACAGATGTCAACGACTACCCGCTCCATACAAACGACTCATTCACGACGTAAACATCACAAACGACCGAAAAAGAACGACCTAACTTTACCAACAGATCGAAACAGACCAATCACGACCGACTTACGTCACTTGAGTCTTACAGCCAATAACATCACGGCAAAACCAACCGATCATTTTACACGAACTGGAATAAGAACATTCTACTGACAACAATCATTCACTTGATTCTGATGATGACTTCCGCACAGGTTGTCGAAACGTCAGTCACTACCACCGACAACAGTCCTTCTCAGGACTACA